>NC_069716.1:24240474-24540474 GCF_027358585.1 Pangasianodon hypophthalmus
GTCTCTGGAAGTGTATTGAATGGACGAACACCATTCCTCCAAAACAGAATCCCTCAGTTAGTGTCCAAATTGGTCCAAAATCTCCCAGAGGTGTTCAACTGTGTTAAGTTCTGGTGACTCTGAAGACCATAGCTTATGATTTATATCATTTCCATCCTTATTAAACCAGCCAGTGAGCATTCAGGTGGGGGCGGAGTCATCCTGGAAGAGACCACTCCCCATCAGGATAGAAATGTTTCATCACATGAACAATCAGTAGAACGTTGTACTGATCTGCAGTGACACTCCACTCTAAGGGGATAAATAAACGCTCTCTACAGCGTAACAGAGGCAGTGGTTTTTCCCTTTAATTTATCACCTGTATTTATATAAATATAGATTCTGCATCTTCTTTACTTTCATTGCTTTTCTTTGAACTTGTCCATTTCCCCTGCTGCGACGTAGGCACAAAGGAGTGAAGATTGATAAAAAGGAGTTGCTTCACTTTCAGATGTAGATTAATTTTTCTGCTAACCAACACTACATGTATTTTAAAGGAATGCTGCCAGTATAATACTACCAATATAATCAGTATTTGGGGCAGTGGATAAATGTTTATGCTGAGTATGTATTTTTGTAAAATGCTTGAACTTGTTCATTTTTCATTCGATGATATTTGTAAATAAAATTTGAAACCCATACAATTCATTCCCACAGAACTACTTTTTAGAGAGAAGAATTTGTGGTTACACAAAACATTATAACAGCTTTCTTTAATGTCTCTCTCATCCTAAGACCTATTCCTATTAATATAACAGTTGTAGCTTTAATTTTGCATTATATACCCATATATTTTAAATCTTTATTGTCAGTATTCAGCAGCCGTTCTTCGGCTTTAGTAATAAGTTTCGAGTAAACAGGTCTTGTGTTCTTCTCTCAATAAGGAAATGGGCCAAAAGTCAGAAAAAGGTTCCAAGGGTTCTTTGGTTTGTTGCAGTGGGAGAACCCATAACCTTCTGTAGACCTCTACAGCAAAGGGTTCAGGGAAATTTAGAACTCTAACTTTAAAAAGCTAGAACTGATAACAATCCAAGTAAACCTTGAGAAACCCTTATGCAGTAGATAGATTCTGGTTGAAAACACGCAGAATTCCTTTAATTTCATACTGGCGCATTATTGGTTGTTCACTACTTCAACAAATATTTGCATCCATCAAAGACTGAATCATGAGAAGCAATCCCACTGAACACACGGAGCTGTATTTCTAAGTGCACCGGCCAGGTGAGTCTGGACCTTAAACACAGTGTGTCTGATGGAGCTCAAGGGAGAGTCCAGGAGAGAGTTTATGAGAGGAGCCGCACCACCTGAGCTCTGACTTCTCCGTCGGGGTGAGAGAGGAGTAGAGGGAGTCTGCTGTGTATCTGAGAGCAGCTGTCTAGCAGCACACAGTACAGGGAGTCCAGTCGTCTCCTCAGAGCTTCAGCCACCTGTGCAGACGGTCTCCAGGCCCGCAGGTTCCCTATGAAGACCAGAAGGCGAAGAAGCACTTCTGTGCTTGTGCAGCAATCGAAGAGGAGAACCAGGGAGGCAGGAGCCTGTACAAGTAAAATCCCAACTGCAGTTAATAAGACATTCCTTTTCCATTTCTTTGGCATGTCATTTCTTTTTAAATATATTTTTATTAGATATAGATAATCACATCCCTCTGAAAAAATTAATAAAATCCTCATAAAAATAGTCCCACATTTATCTTGCTTTAAGTGTTCATCATTTAAAAAAATCTTTTAAAAATTGTAATATTGGCCCCACAGAGCATTCCTCAAGTGTCCACTTGTACAAGTATAACTAGTAATTATTTTAAAATAAATTCTAAAAAAAATAATAGTAATAACAGCAATAACAATAATATTCATTGCTATTTCTGAGAAGTATGTCCTCAGAACTGACATACTGACATTACCGAGAGTGTATAGTGCCGTCAATAATGTTAGAATGAGCTAGCTATGTAAGTAACTGCTAGCAAACTAGCTCAGCTCTCATCCTCTATTAATTTGCATATGAGGCCTTGATTGGTCCAAAGCCGGAGAACATATATTATGAGATCACAAAATAATATGTATCGCTTCGTAAGTCAGTTTTATACATATGCAATTTTGAAATATGGTTTAAACAGAAAAAATATGGATTTATCATTGTTGACAATTTTAGCCACAAACTTATATAATCGCAATAACCCATTCAAGAGGAGTTTACTAGTTAAAAACATCTATTTATTTAAGCAAATTTAGCCATACTTCACCTGGGCTTGTACTATGTCGTCCATTATGTCTGGATTAGATGATAAATTGACTAGAACCTTCAAAACCTGGATCTGCAGGCAAAGATGTGAAAAGAGCAAAATGTGTAAACAAATATCAACAGCATACAAAACAATAACGCAAAGACCATACTATTTCAAGCACCTGAAGTACGCCATTGCTCACTACAAGCAGTGACAAGAGGAGTGTGATGGAGCCCTTCAGTAAATGCTGATGATCATCTGTGACAGTCAAATTTGTCAGCAGCCTCAGTGCTGCCAGCTGAAGATCCGAGTTCACAGGGGACATCTCAATCAGCTCCAACACTGACGGAACATAGATCTGAACAGGAGGAGATTGAAGATCATCGCAGTGCTGCGCAAGAACCTTTGTAATAAGGATGGGTCAAAACCCTAAAGCAAACCTTGAGCTGCTCTTGATTGCGGATGTTCATGCTCAGGTTATTCAAGGCATTCAGGGTCTGCACTCGGACATCAGGTTCAGGGTCAGAAAGGAAGCTGGCGATGATGTGAAGACCTCCAAATTCACGAAGGAGATCCTGGAAGGAGGAAAATGTTTGGTTAAGAACATTATTATTTTTATTATTACTTATAGAGAGTGTTTAGGCATATAGTCATTCTGCACAGCAGCGATAATTATGTAATCGTGGCAAGGTAGTATGTATGCGGTGCTGATACAAGAGTACCAGCTACAGCAGTACTGCTAGACATGATATTGGCCACTTTATTAGACACACCTCACCTGATAGGCCAGCCTGGAGGTTTACTAAAAAGACTACAAGTCAGGGGTCTTCAGCTGGTGGACTGCAGTCTCGATGCAGACATGCAGATGTATTTCAGTGGACAGAACCAATTACTTTAAAAAATACAGTAGCAAAGCTGATAAACATATCAAAAAACAAGCTGGCTGTAGTTTAGCAACTCAAGTTTTCTAAACATAAACGAGCTCTGCTTCTGTAGTAGATCCAATTCAGTTTATCCAATCACAATCATTTATGCAAATTATTTTAGCTGAACGTAGCTCATCAGACCAGAGACTAGCTACATGGCTAGAAACATTAGCTCTGAAAGGGGTGGGGTTTCCCAAGCTTTCACCGATTTTTCATTTTATTTACCCTCTGGTCTGACAACGTGACTTGCTTTAAAAAAAAAAAAAGTTTAGGATAAAAATAGAATGTTTAAAAATGAATGAGCAGAGAAGGGTACATTTAATCTCCCAGTGTCACATTCAAAACAGACATCTCATCTGCTCAGAGTCCACGCCACAAGTCACAATGCGCCAATACGAAACTAAACATAATGACTTCAAATTGTGTCTTATTTATAGTTAGAAAATCATCACTAAGGGGTAAACATTAAACGGTAACTGTTGTCTCCATTCAGTCATGTTACTTACATATCTGAACATTTTAAGCAAAACGTTTTATGTAGCTGCTAGACCTTTAAAACTTTTAGTTCAATATCCCTCTTATACGTCTTTATGACATGCGAATGATCCACAACACAAAGAAGATCATTCAACGTAGTAAATGTTTGGGTTGTTAAAAGATGGAAAGCTTTTTGCAATTTGATTATTGCCAGTGTCTAAAGTTTTATATGTAATACCTGGTTCACTGTAAAAGCTGCAGCGTTTCCTAAGCTTATAAGGACTTGTTTTCTCTCGGTTGGGTTCGGGCTGCTCTGTAGGAGAGAGAGAAGCATGCTGAGGTGTCGAGGCTCCAGACTGCTGGGGGATTTGGAGAGAATTTCACCTGGGAGGAACAGGATAGAGAAAAGCAATGGTTCTATCACCACCAGTTGTTCAATTGTTAGTGTTAAAGAAAAAATCCACCCTGAACGCCTTACATAATTAACCTTTATTTATTTAAAATGTCATCATCAATATCATCAAAGATTTATTTTGTAATGAAATTCTGAGTAGACTTTTTTGTTGTTGTTAAAACATCCTCTATTTACATGCTGCATCTGACTAGAGGTCGCAACATGTAATTTCCAGGCTCCGACCAGGAAAAGTCAAAGAAAACGCCCCTCATCTTACGTCGCTGTCTACAAAAACGGGAATTAAAGAGTTGTTTGGTTAGGGCTTAATTTATTTTTAAAGTGGATGTGATTCACTTTTAATAGCACCAAAATTACAGGAAAAGAGCAGTTTGATCAAAAAATCTTGGTGAATTAGCATTTCAATTATCAAAGTATCACCCTGTATTTAGCGATTTCAAATCTAAACATAAACTCAAAAGACCCCTTCAAATCCTTAAATCACACTCTTACAGCTTGTTCTTACTTTTCACTATGAGCTCCGCCATGCTGAAGTGATGTCACAGAATCTCAACACAGAGAAGTCGGAGCTCTCGAAAAACTCAGACTTTCCGAGTACAAATTGCAAGTTGCAGAGACTCCAAATGGATCTTTCCTACTGGGAAGTTGGAAACAGTGTGATTTAAGGAAGTTGGAAACTTCCCAGTCGGTAATGAATGCAGCATAACAGCGCTAGCAATAACAATGTGACATCAGTGCAGCACATAACTACAACTTCTCACAAGAATATTGAAAATACAGCACCACCTAACAAATTAGCCCCAGAATCATTAAACACATCACTAATATTTCAATGTAAACACATTTAATGTGTCTCAGGGTGGAATTTTCCTTTAAAGCAATAATTATTTGAAGATTGAAAAGTCTTAGGTAAAACCTGTAGGAGTAATTATATTAGCTATATTGCTTAGATTACAGGTTCCCAACCCTGGACCTGGAGAACACACGGTGAAGGACAGGAGGCTCTCCACACACAGTGAAGGACAGGAGGCTCTCCACACACAGTGAAGGACAGGAGGATCTCCACGCACAGTGAAGGACAGGAGGATCTCCACACAGTGAAGGACAGGAGGCTCTCCACACACAGTGAAGGACAGGAGGATCTCCACACACAATGAAGGACAGGAGGATCTCCACACACAATGAAGGACAGGAGGATCTCCACACACAGTGAAGGACAGGAGGATCTCCACACACAGTGAAGGACAGGAGGATCTCCACGCACAGTGAAGGACAGGAGGCTCTCCACACACAGTGAAGGACAGGAGGATCTCCACACACAGTGAAGGACAGGAGGCTCTCCACGCACAGTGAAGGACAGGAGGATCTCCACACACAGTGAAGGACAGGAGGATCTCCACACACAGTGAAGGACAGGAGGATCTCCACGCACAGTGAAGGACAGGAGGATCTCCACACACAGTGAAGGACAGGAGGATCTCCACGCACAATGAAGGACAGGAGGATCTCCACGCACAGTGAAGGACAGGAGGATCTCCACGCACAGTGAAGGACAGGAGGATCTCCACGCACAGTGAAGGACAGGAGGATCTCCACGCACAGTGAAGGACAGGAGGATCTCCACGCACAGTGAAGGACAGGAGGATCTCCACACAGTGAAGGACAGGAGGATCTCCACACACAGTGAAGGACAGGAGGATCTCCACACACAATGAAGGACAGGAGGATCTCCACACACAGTGAAGGACAGGAGGATCTCCACACAGTGAAGGACAGGAGGATCTCCACACACAGTGAAGGACTGGAGGTTCTCCACACACAGTGAAGGACAGGAGGTTCTCCACACACAGTGAAGGACAGGAGGTTCTCCACACACAGTGAAGGACAGGAGGATCTCCACGCACAGTGAAGGACAGGAGCTTCTCCAGGACCAGAGATGGGAGCCTGTACTTTAGATCACAGCTTTACATGTTTGTTGTCATGTATTTTGGCTTACCTGATGCGACTTTTGTGCTCAGATTCCCACTAACGACATTAAATCCAGACACTTTGGCCATCAGGCTTCCTGGCTGTATATTCCCACTTTCTGTCGCTTTTATTTTCTTCCTCTCTGGATCTTCTCTGCAGGCGCGCAGTAACATTTTGTACAGTCCATATGAAGCTCCAGCTCCTGCTACGATGCCCAATAAAGCCTTCATATTACCCAGCTTTTGTAACACCCCGTCCTCTCCCATCATGGAAGAACTGCAATATTTCATTAACAAGCTTTAAAGAACACTTCCTGCAAATAAACGCCTTTTTTAACGACCCATGGCTGGTCAAACGCGCACTTGTTTCTTTCTACCGTAAAACTCCGTGGCTGAATTTTAAACGGCTGCCTCTGTGATAACGTAGTGCACTACACAGGGTGCAGAAGCCGGTACTTCCATCCCTTTGTAGTGCGCTAATAGAGGGAGTGCAGGGCGGTTGGAAATTCGGCCGATTTCAACGGCTTGCATCAGTGGCCAATCAAAAGGTTTCACGGAGTTTTTTCGGTTGCGTCTCAGTGTTACAGCTATATGAAAAAGATTTATTTAAACAAAACTGGTATAATGTAATGCCAGGGTGAACAAGAGACTCAAAAAGACACATTGTTTTATTACTTTTATTAAATTTACCGTGTTTCTGTGAATTTGTCTTGTTTCATTGTCTGTCAGTTTTCCCCAAAGAGACTGTTTGTGTTATGGAAAATATTTTAATCAAAATGTGTGACATGTAAGTGTGTAATTGCGTCATCATAAATTCTCTATGTAATGTTATCTACAATTCCTTAATATTTAAATAATAATAATAATAATAATAATAATCATCATCATCATCATCATATTCATCATCAAATTGCAGTCTCTCATTTGTCCCATTGAATCACTGTAAGCTAAGCAAGGCCTCATCTTTGTGGGAAAAGGCTGGATACACTACACTACATTTAAAAAAAAAAGAAAAGAAAGAAAAGCAGAGTACATTACAGAGGACCATGTGACCTGAGCAAAATGGATACAAATTCACATTCACAAGTGCAAGCAGACTCATATTGCTATCTTTAAATGTACAATCACTTTAAAGCTACCAAAACACTGTTGCTTTTTGTTACTCAGCCAGTTTTTACATGGCATCACAGTGGTTCAGGGTGGATTCAGAGCCTATCCCGGGAACGCTGGACGTGAAGCAGGAATATACCCTGATTGTGATGCCAGTCCATCACGGCCACCACTGATGGACCAGTCCATTCACACCTAGGGGCAAATTTATAGTAGCCAAATCACCTACAGGCAGGTGGGTGGAAACCAGAGAACCTGGTGGAAACCCAAACGGGCATAGGGAAAGCCTGCAAAACTCATTTACATTTATGGCATTTGGCTGACACCCTTATCCAGAGGAACTTATCTCATACAACATTTGTCACAGTTAAGGTTAAGGGCCTTGCTCAAGGGCCCAGCAGTGGCAGCATGGCAGTGCTGGGATTTGAACTCATGACCTTCCAATCAGTAGTCCAACATCTTAACCACTAAGTTACCACTGACTCACTGTTAGGTGAGTCCGAAACTCCACACAGACTTGAGAGATCCTTGAGCTGTGAGGCAGCAATGCCACCACCATGCCACGTATGTGTTACGGCTATTTATTAACATATATGTACCAAAATACTGTATACGTCTAAGTAAACTGCACGTCAGACAGTGTGATACTTTTGCCATTTATTCATCTTTATAAACAGTAATGATAAACTGTACACATAAAACCAAAACCACATACATAATAACTATTTTCATGTTGAATTTAAAGGAGAATCCTCATTCAGCTCCCCAGTTTAAGCGTCTCAAACCAGCTCTGGGCCTTGATGCTCACGACGCCTCTGTCAGCAGTGGCACTGATCCAGCAGTCCTCCTGAGTGCCACCATTCAGCGGTCCTGAACACAGACCAATTCAATGCTGTTACTGTAGTACAGCACAATGAGTACAAAGACTGACATGTATCTAATATTCCACACATGCTGGTGTATACTGTTTACTGCATTTATTTGCCCTTAAAAGACCCACTGTTTTCTCATTTTTGTGATGATAAAATGCAAATGTGTTAACAAAAAAAAAAAAAAAAAAAAGGACTGCGTTTTGACCCATGTGTAGCAGCACTGAACACCAGCATTTACTCCACTGGGCATATCTAGGTTTAGTAGTATGACTCCACAACCAAGGGCCTTATTGCTCAAAGAACATCATTCTTTACCTCTGTAAAGTCATAACAGTGTGCTCGTATTGTATGAAAACAGAAGAGATTATAAGGCACAGCAACATCCTGGCATCTGTTCATGTTTTTATGTAGGTTATAGATCAGGGAACCAGGAAACTCTTCCAATTGTTTGATGCATGGTTATGTTGAAATGCCATTATCTTTACTGCATTCTATTTGAAATCAATGATATGAGCAAGTCCTCATGATTGCACATCAAGTCAAGTCAAGTCAGGTCAAGTGGCTTTATTGTCATCTCAACCATATACAGCTAGTTAGTACACAGTGAAACGAAACAACATTCCTCCAGGACCAAGGTGCTACATAAAACAAAACACAGAACTACAGTAGACATTACATATATTTACATAAAGTGCACAGTGCAAACGTGTACACTATGTGCAAACACAGTGCAGACGGCACAAGACAGTACAAAAACTATCAAAACAAGACAACGGTCACAGTGAGTTACAGTGCAGCGCCGACTAGCACACAGTACAAAGTGACTCTTATGACAGTAGTGCAAAAGATTGACAAAAAGTTGCTGGATGTAAACATAAAGAGTAGCAGCCAGGTGGAGAGTATAAATATACAGTATATAATAAATATTTATAGCAGCAGAAATTGAATACAGGTGTGTGCAAAAATTGCAAAGAGGATGGGGTGATGCTCAGTTGAGTGTGTGTGTGTGCACAGGAGCATAATGTTTGATTCAGTATCAGGTATAAATCAATAAGAAGTGACATTTAACACATCTGTATCACTTCTTTCTGGTCAGTTAGTGGAAAAGTACTCGTGTTATCACTGTCAGCTCCTTGGATAAAATGTGTCAAATGATAAAATGCATAAGTGTAAAGTGTAAAGTTAGACCTCTTCTTGCTTGGCTAGAATCTTGGTTAGTATAAAGAAGCTACTCACCAGTAAGTACAGTTTTTCCCTCAGATGAATGGATTTGTGTCTCCTGAGCAATCTCTGAACTGGCGTCCACTGTCGTCCCACACAACTGCACCCAGGCCTTTAAAGTGGACGGCACACGAACACTCACAGCACCTTCACAGATGTAACAGGGAAGGAGAAAGCTTTTTAGGAAATGAACAACACTCTGTCATTCTTTAAGCATTATTAAGCACAGGACAGCACACAAAATCCCTCAATACTGAAGAATATTATATCTGTAGGACACCCTTTCCATTGTATACAGAGTTTTGTGATGATTTTTAAAAATAAAACAGTAATTATGAACCTTTACAGTATGCATTCTAAGACCGCCAGTATCAACTCATGACCAGGACGAGGTCGAACGCTGGATTAAGTCTCTGGGAAGTTTACAAAACCATAACGTACAGCACTGTGCAAAAGTCTTAGGCACATGCAAAGAAATACTGTAGAACTTTTTTAAGCTTTCAAAAATAATGAAATTAAATGTTTCTACATTAAAAAAAATACTATAAAGAGCAGTAAATAGTAATAAATAAAACAAAGTCAATATTTGGTGTGACGATCCTTCGCTTTTAAAAAAAAAAAAAGTCTCAGGTACACTTTGTGCAGTTTTATAAGGAAATGAGCTGTAAGTGTTACTGAGCATCTTGCAGAAGCAGCCACAGTTCTTCTGGAGACTTTGACTGTCACACTTGCTTCTTATTTTTGCAGCAAAACCCAGCAGCCTTCATTATGTTTTTTTGTCTGAAAAGTGTCTCTTATGTAATCTGCTGCTTTCTTTACTGACATACAAACATTTTCCTGTAATATTTAATTTTGTGCTGAAAAACTAATGTTTGGAAATCTAAAATGTTTTTGTACTGAATCCATAATGTAGAAGTCATAAAATAAAAATCTATAACAAAGTTTGTACTAAAAAAAAAAAAGGGTGCCTAAGACTTTTGCACAGTACTGTATGTTACAGAGCATTCAACCTACTGTACAAATGTGGCCAAAATTCCATGTTCACAGCTAAACAAGAAGCAGAAAGCTTTAATAAATATCGATGCTGTAAAATACCTTGCTGTGTATGAAGCTCAGCTGCTCCTGTTTGGCTCACATACGCATCAATGTTTCCAGCGTTAGTGTGTGCCGTTAGGACTCCGCTAGAACTGTCTGGCAGGATCAGAGTAAGTCTTTATGAGTTTAACACATGAAACATTTCCACATTCAACTTCAGACAGCAAGTTTACATACCAATGATGATATCTCCTGCGTCACTCCGCACACGTGCTTCACCTGTTCAAGAAATCAGAGCACATACTCAAACTATATAATTAACTACCATTTAAAATAGTTAAATGCTACGAAAACTAATGTTTCTTCTGATCAGAACACGTGCCAGACTATAGTTGTCCCAAAAATGCAAGTCAGAAGAACAGGTATGATTGGTTACAGGTAACTAAAATGGATAATTTCTAAGACTATATCTAAAACATGCCACACACAGAGATAGGGAGAATACGTTATTAGGGAAGCTAACACTAATACAACTACTGAAGTGTTGCTTACGTAAGGAATAACACACAACGGACCATGCAGTGGAGTGCAATTAAACAGCTAAAGCAATCCCTCAGTTACTTCTGAAAACTCCTGAAGTTGGAAAACTTACAGACTGTTACATAGTACTGACACTGGAGACTCCTTCCATAAACGTTACATAAACGTCTCCTAACAGAAAGCTTCACCTCATCAACGGTTATAGGTTTTTCATAGTTGCTGTAACCCAGAGTTTTTGTGTAGGAACCTCTTGGAAAAATCTCTGAAATGAAAGGATCTGGATCACTCTCGTTTCTCACCATGTACATGCCCAATCTGGATTTGCCCTGAAGAGGAAGCCACAGCACTGGACTCAGCATAAATGGCTTTCACATTTAGTGGACCATGTTCTGTGGACATGTTCATGGATGTTCCCTGGACCTTCTTAATGTCAACTCTCTAGAAAATTCACATAAATTATGTCACTGTTAAATGTTAATAAATTGTAAAATACATGTAGAATACAGTATGGAAGAAGATGTGGGTGGTTTACACTGTGTCCTGCAGTGATTATCTCCACATCGCCATGGATGGTGCCCATGCCAGTGATGTTTCCTCCGCTAGACCGTACCTGCACTTTGTGACTCTAAAAATAAAGAACACCACAAAATATGAATACTACAGATGTAGTACTCATGATACTGTATCTACATCTATACTATATATATATATATATATATATATATATATATATATATATATATATATATATATATATATATATATATACACACACACACACACACTATACTATACTATACTGCATCTTTAGTATTCATAATACTACAGATGATACTATGAATACTACAGATGTAATAATGTATTTGTGCTTAGTCTAGGGCTGTTCATTTTACTAAGAATAAAAAAACAGCTGCCTAATCAAATGCAAAACTTGCAGAGTAGCACAGAGTTTTCAGATTTAAGATGCATTACCTTGACTGACTGAAGGATGCAGTGACCTCTTTCTGTCTGTACCTGACACAGATCACTTTCCATGTTCTGGATCCTCACACTGCCATTCCCACGACTAACAACATGAAGGTCTGCAGAGACAAATAAAGTTTGTGCAAGTGTGCTAAAAGTGTCATGTTAACTGACCATCTAGATGAGACGCTCTAGACATGATTTGTTAATAGCAACAATAACTAACTATTAACTATTAACAAGAGTTCTAACACTGACTGAAACATGCATAGGTATGGTCATGGAGCCTGTACAGGGAATTTAAATAGTGTTGATCCACTACAGTGGATCGGTGGTACAATGGGGCAGCAGGTAACATTCGTCCCAGAGCTCAGGTTACTGCCTGTGTGGAGTTTTGCAGGTTCACCCGTGTCTGTGTGGGTTTCCTCTGGGTTCCCCGGTTTCCTCCCACCTCCCAAAAAACATGTTAGTAGGTAAACTGACTACACTAAAATGCTCTTACACTCTCAGAAATAAAGTTACCAAACTTTACTTTTGCTTGTCTTTAGCGTGAAACTATCAAGAGGACATCATTGTAGCTTGAGTATGTATATTTTGTTTTATAGGAAAGTGCACGTGGTGTACCTTTAATTAGCTTATATGATACAATAGTGGTCCTTGAGAGCTAACATTGAACCTTAAATTATTTTTAAATTATTTTCTAGGTAAAATATACACACTAAAGGAATGAAACGTATTCCAGTCATGGTGGCACCCCAAGGAAACATACAGTTTGGTACCTTTATTTCTGAGTGTAGGTGTAAATGAGTGTGTGAATGTCTGTGCATAGTGGTCTGCGAAAGGACAGGTGTCCCATCCAGGGTGGATTCCCGCTATATATCCACTGATTCCTCTGGATCCATCTTCAGTAGTCAGGACTGTGATGGATCCAGAGGGATCACTGGATCCATCACCTCATGTAGCCTAATATCACATTACAGATGAAATGTAGAGCACACACCACTTTTAACAGGAGCTGTGAGTTGTACAGACAGATTACTGATGGCCTCGTCACTGATAACTTGTAGTTCCTTGCTCTGATCATCATAGTGAACTTGAACCGTGTCCAGCGCAGTGACGTCATCACCGCTGCGACCGCGCACAGTAACAAACACCCGATCCGCTCCCGGAAGTGCGTGTGCATCCAGGGGCTGGACTGAGACATTACAGTGTAAATTGCAGCTAATTTTAATAAAAGGGCTGACTGTGAAAGTCCACTGTTTCAAAGGCTCGTTAGCGGCATCCGAAAAAGCCCGAAAAACCCGAGAAGGAGAGTGTCTTAAACAATCTTGCAGATATTTCAAACGAGCAATTCCGTAAAATAAACTGTGTCTCATGATGAAACTGTGATTAGCACTGAACACTGTGGTGAGATTTAATCCGCTTCTAAACACATCGTCCTTCAGCCGATCCGCAACGCGCATGCGCCGCGTTACGTAGCGCTGATTCTGCCCGAGCTTTACCACGCATGCGTTAATGGTTTACATGCGCGAGTCAATCCTCCGCGCATGCGCAGAAACGCAGACACTTAAATGCTATTACAGTATGTAATTGCAGCATATAAAAAGTTTTAATTAGGCAAGTTTCTATGAACAAATGCATTGTTTTTCATTCAGATGTTTAAAGCAATAAATAAAATATTCCTGTTACTAAAATGTGATTGGCTGTGGTTATTGATGCTGTTCTTATCAGGGTTAATATAATTTTAAAGAGTTCTAATAAATCACAAATTCTCCCCTTGCTGTTGCACATCAATACACATAGTAGCTGGGTGAACTTGTTTCTCTATCTCATCCAAACCCTGTGTTAGAAATAGATGAAGATATATAGAATATACTAATGTCACACTGGAGGTGGTTTCTTACAATATGCCTCATGCTCTACTATATAAATATCTTATAAGAAACAAGCTTAAAAATGTATCCTGTAAGTTAATTCATCCATTTTACTCAGTCAATTTGCATCTAAAGAAGAGGGATTCTAACATGGATGCTATTTGCCGTTTTTATTGTTGTGCTGAAGAATAGAAAATCCCATCTGTTTTGGCAATACGTGCACTGGTATTTTTGAAGGCCTATGCTTAATCAAGGCTAGTTTAACAGTTTGCTTTATAAATTACACTGCCACTGCTGCCAGCCACAAGTTATGGTTTTTCAATGGCAAAACAAAGCTGAATAAAGACATCTGTTGTCTCACTATAGATCAAAATTAGAATAACAATAGATTTAAAAAGTCTATCTCCCACTCCAGTGCTGTGATTTGAATGAAAAGGAACTGCAGACAGACAGTTAGAGAGACATAAATTTGCCTCAGGCCTGGCTATTTAAATGAACATGACTAGTGAATATGAAAAAGAAAAAAAAACCTTTTTTTTTGCTCCATCTCCATGCTCTGAACTCGCATTTAAGAAAAGACTCATCAATACATCCAGCTCAGAGTATATGGCTTATTTAGAGTGTATGGCTTCAAGTTTAAAAAAAACTGTTTAGTGCAAAAGGTGATTGTAGAATTTCACCCAAATCCTATACAGAAAAAAACAACAGATAATATTACAGCTGGACTGCCACCTAGTGGATAAAATGCGATTCATTTTGATGCAGGATGTTTTTACGTTTATTTACCATTAATAAAAATATTAAATAAAATACATTAATAATGATCACTGTCCATATATTCTCCCAAATATGATGATCTGTATTTAAAATATTCATATTCATAGACACCGACAAAAAAAATCTCATTTTAGCCTATTTAATAAATAACTCCACCCTGCTGAAAAAACCAATAGAAACCATCACAGAAATTCTGATGGTTCCCACTAAAAATACCATTACAATCCATCAGCTAACCATTCAAACCATTACCATTACCATTAGTGGTCCTTAATGGTATCCAGTAGGTATAACATTCCACCATTATCAGGCAACTAATTACCAGTAGAGACCCACAGGGACCATTACAGTTTCCATTAAAACCAATACAATTCCCATTAAAACCATTAAAACCATTACACATTCTATGAGTTGTTTTTTTTTTATCTCATTATGCCTGTGATGGCTCTCTAAAAGAAAGTACACGAACATGCAAATTTAATAGACAGTTTATTTAACATGCAAGATTATTGTAGAAATGCTAAAATAAGGTGTTTGTCTATATGTGACGTCATACAATAGCGTACTTAGGCTACAGCAAAACACGTCCCCAGTGGTAACTATGGCAACCTGCAGCGGCTATAATTTGGTTCCGGGTGTGTACACATCGCCAAAAATGGGCATAGAGGGGATGTTCAGCTTGATTTGTTTTCATTAGAGGAAAACTATTTTGAACTATCTTGTGCGAGTGTTTATTAGAAAACCAGCTATCATTAAGTTTTCTTTTTCACCGCTGCTCTTTCTATCCAATCAGAGCAGGCCTGGGAGGAGAAACGATCCTAATTGGTTAAACCAGGCAATTACTAAAATAGAGGCGGAGCTTGGCACAGTTTCTTTCTTCAGTTGCTTAAACATGATTTTCCAGCTGAGGTGCTCCAAACCCCATAAGGAGAAATATGACCTGAAAAGAAACAGAAGATCAGCCAATCGTCAGAAGACTCAACAGGCCATGCTGACTGGAAAACACACAGCCTATAAGGCTTCGCTGACTGTTCAGGGCAGGTTTATGCACCTTGAATCTAAACCTGTAAAGGAATCACCAAGGCCTCCAGGGCCATGTGCATGTGCACCCACCATACTTCCCCTGCAGACCATCACTGGGGCTGCTACTTACACATCTCTCTGTGCTAAGGAATATCCAGAACGGAGAGCGGTGAAGATGCCACAGCCTAAAAGTACGATTAATGTGGACTCAAGCAAATCCAGAAATGTGGCCACAACTCAGCAAAGATGTACCGCTGACCAGAATTCTCTCTCTGGCAAGCAAAAGCCAGGACAAGAAGAAATGAAGAGTAATAATCCTAATAATAAAACTGATCTCAGGTGTCACAGTGTGAGGAACAGTAACCTCCCAAAACTCCCAGGACCCTGGGTTATAGATTTTACTGCATTCAACAACATCTGCCCCGGATCCGGGAACGTCCTTGATATTGAATTTGACTTTATTAGCCTTTGGCCACCATGTACATGTAGTACAAGTGATCCCTTTGGACCCTGGTGTGCTGAGGAGTCACTGTGTATGGGAGGAAATTGCAGCTAAAATAGACTGCAGAAAATAACTGAATAAAATCTCTATAAGCATACAAATAAACAATATAATATTTCCATGTCAGTTTGTAGTGTCTCAAATTCTGTAGAATGATGAATGAGTGACATTTGGTCATGTTCTGAAACACAGAAAACCTCATGACACAAGTTCAGAAGTCAGTTGTACCAGCTGAAGGTAAGTTCAAAGTCAGGAGGTAAACTCGGTTGAAACCTAAAACATAAGTTGAAAGTAGTTCGTTTAAAACTCACCGCTTTATCTCTGACTGTTACAAAGAGCTGACTATGGAGACTTCTTCAATAACTGTTAAATAAATGTCGACTTAGAGAAACCTTCACTATAGTGATTTTTTTTCTTCTTGAAATAGCAAATATTTTGAATCAGTTTATTATTAGGCTTAGATTATGTGAAGAAGCCCTGGGAATAAGCTTAGCTGTCTCTATAAATTAGAACATGTGCATTAATATAAACTGCAGTAGTAGCTAGATAACTTTGTTTGGTTTGTCTAGTTTTTTTATTATTATTATTATTAAAGTTACAGATCCAAAGATTATGGCTTCTGTCTCAAGATGAATCATTGTGCATACAATGCTGTATTCTTGAAATAAAACATTCTAACAGCTACTTTACATAATATGTTCTGTACCTAGGGGTTAACAATCCACTGCAGACGCACCACACACAGAAGCAGGACAACAACATGTCATTTTATTGTTACTTTCTTGTTTATTTATCGTTGTTACATGATCAGTACACATAGATTGATGGCTTCTATATAGATTTACATTTTACATGAACACTTGTTTTAATCAGGCAGGAAAGGTTCAGTCCTACTGTCTCTACAGACTTCTTTTTGAGTTCTGAAAGGAAGAACCATCTCAAAACACAATAACTTATTTATTGCTCAATACAAAATGATGGATAATAATAATAATAATAATAATAATAATAATAATAATAATAATAATAAGTTGGGTTGTGGGAATGTGAACTGTATACCTTCACAAGACAAAGCAATCCTTTTTGCTCGTTATTATCTAAAAACAGCGAATATCTACAGCAGGAAGAGAGAGATGAGCACTAAGGTGAAGGTCAGGAAGTGAAAAGCAGGTCACGGAGTGCTGAACCCAGTCCGAGTAGTAGTCGAGGTGTTTTGGGACGGAGCCACACTGACAACATTCTAGATCATGTTCAGAGTCTGATCTGGCATCAGATCCATTTACTACAGTGTCAGAGACAAAAGCTGACCTCAGATCAGTGGTGGGAAACACTCAGCTACATGGAGAGCAGGAGGCATGCTCGACAACTGGCAGACAGAAAGGATGAAACACAGTCTCGGGCTTATACAGTATCATGCAAACAGAGGCAGGAGAAACTTGCGGCTTGTCCAATATCAGTCTTGAAACGTGAGAACCTTTCTTCTACTGGTGGCTAACCTGGTCTGTCTTTACTCTAATTTTATTTATTAATTAAAACCATTAATTTCATTTTCATTTCATTACTTCAATTTAAATGTTAAGCCTACATCCTCTTTTATAGCTTATTTCTATTTCTGTTCTCCATCATGGTTTGATTTTTACATGTTTTAAAACACTCTGAGCTACATTTTAACAGTTGTGCAATATTAATTTAATTTATTAGTATCATTATTATCTCATTCCCTTGTTTCTAATAGAAACGTTTCATAGTCAAGCACTGTCCAAAGACTCTAACACCCTTCATGACTCCCATATTTGCTCACACACACACACTCCCTCTCCTTTTCATATAACCTACAGAAGACAATTTATTTTAAATCTGCCATATTCACCGTTCTGTTAGGACAGCAAATGCAGAGTTTGTGCCCTCTCATGTGCACTAGGAGTGGTACATCGACAATAACGAAGGTGACGAGGGGTCGGGGGTCGATTAGCCCTTTGGGGCGACTGCACGCGTCTGTAAGGGTCGGGGCACCTTGAGTTTTTAGGGGAAGGGAGTTTTTTGGGGTGGGATTTGCCCTACATTCTGAGCTTGGAGCACGACGCTCCAGAAAGCCCCGCCCCTCACAGACACACATGAACAGGAAACACCCCTGCAGTAGTGAGTAAATCACTTCCTACAAGATTGAGGAAGCTGAGAAAAATGACATTCAGTAAGGCAGATGGAAGAGAAATTGAGTTGTTTGTGAAAGAGGAGGGGACACAGTGAGTACTCGCAACTTTCTCATTTAAATTACAATCATGGAGCAGCTCTAGCCAATCATCTCACAGCTCATGTGCTTAGCATCGCCCATCAGTGCAGCTCATTTTCACATTCATTTGTTCATCAGGGAACCAGAGAAGAGCCTGAATGCAGAGTGTGGTGTGGTTTCTGAAGTTTTATCCTCTCACAGAACCTGTGTGTGTGTGTGTGTGTGTGTGTGTATATGTGTGTGTGTGTCTGTCTGTTAATGTTACTTTGGTATACACTTCCTTTGAGCTAGAATGCTGTAAGGAAAGCAAGGTCACCATCTTGACGCTTACCAGTTCCACAGACTGGCTTATGACCTATGACCTCTCCGCCTGCACACAGGTTCGGCCTCAGTTCTCGGTTCCGGTTTGGTTCAGGTCGGAGGGTGATTGTCTACAGAAAGGAAACCGTGATGAACCGATCCCAGGCGAAACCACTTCCATGCTAGAGGGGAGTGCACACTACACTGAGCATACTAAAATATAATGATATAATGTGTGTTTACTGTTAGAATAGTGCACTCTGTAGGTACTGTTGAGTGGAGAAGTCAATTCTAGAGTAGTGTACGCTGCAATTACTGTAGTAGAGTTCAAAGAATATTGAAGGGTGCACTACCAAGATTCTTTGGTAAAGTAGTGCACACTACTACACTCAGTATTGGACTGGATGGAGTAAAAAATGAAAGAGTAGAGCACGCTAAAGTTAGTGTACTTTACAATTAGTGTACTAGATTTGGTTGAAGGAAATATGTCTGTGGTAGGTAATGTGTACTAAAGTTAGTGTAATGAGTATATTAAAATCAAATAGTAGTCACTGATAGAGTAATGCACGCTACACTAATAGATTCAAATATAGTCATCACTAGTGGAGTGTACACATTATGGGTATACAACACTTAAATAAAGCAGTCACTAGGGTAGTGCACACTATAGATAGTGTACTAGAACAGATATGAAATACTCATGGCTAAAGTATTGTTCCCCACAAAGAGTATTCTTAAGTCAAATAGAGCTAGAGTAGTGCGCACTACTATACGTGTACTACAGGTGGAATAGTCATTGGTAGAGTAGTTTACACTATGAGGAGGGTGCTACCTTTAAGAGAAGTTACAGGTAGATTAGCGAACACTAGAATTGGATGGAGTGATCATGGCAGGAGCAGTGCATACTTCGCTGAGTATACTACAGTTAAAGTGTATAGTCACTTTCAGAGTAGTGCACTACCATGGCTAAAACAGTGTGCACTACATTGAGTATACTACAGTCAAGTGATGTACCACTAGAGCTACAGTTAGTGTACTAGATAGAGTGGATAGTGTAGTCATTACTAGAGTAGTGTACACTACTATATTCATGCACACTACAATGAGTATACTACATTTAAGTGAAGGAATCACTGGTAGAGTAGTGCACACAACAGTTAACATGTAGTAATTAGCAGGGTAGTGCACATGATTTTACTGTTTTAGAGTGTTATAGTTTTGCAGTTTTATAATACTATCTGAAATCATGTACTCTTGACATCCCACAATGCACTGCAATAGGTAAATGTCAAAACAACATGGCTCAGGAGATGCAGAATGCCTGTGACTAGGGTGCTATTTCGAGCACATATTTATCAGAAGTATTTCGAAATGCAAATGAGCTGGGATGATTGGCTGAGAACTGACATCTTCAAACCCGATTGGCTGTAGCCTCAATCAAACAATCCTTTTGCTCATGGCTAAGACAGAGAACTGGAATTACGGTATGCTGCCACAGGACATCCCTCAACCTGCTTCCTTCTTCTAAACCCTAAGATGGAGAAATTCATGAATAAATTTAGTCACAGTTCTACAGTATATCATACAGACCTAAGAGTAGCCAGCTTTCTAGCCACGGTTAGCTTGCTAGCTAGCTAAAAAACAGAATGAAAAGAAATGCCTGTTCGCCTTTGGTGTGTGTATGTTTTTTCTAAATTGTGCCCTCTGTGTATTTTGTTATTCAATCTTATGTGTGGTTTTTCCTGGTCTTTTAGCTAGCTACTTGATATTAGCCAGCTAGCTTGCTACCATCTGGACTGTGGAGCTGAAACTCCCATTGCCTAATTACTTTACTGTTACAGGATTTCCAGAGAAAGTCACAGCAACAACTCTCCGTAACTCAGTAATTTCAATTTTAATAAAAAATCTTACGCATTGAAGATTTAAAAGCCTTAATATTTTTGACAATGGAAATGTCTTAAGTTCCACGTATTTACAACATTGCAACCATCCGCTGAATGTCAGGAAGATTATGCAGACCTCTCATTGGTTAGTCATGAATTTCTCCAGTTTATCCGGAAATAAAAAGGACACTCCCCCTTTTTTGTTTTTGTTTCTACTGTTTTCTTTCTTAAATCCATCTGTGCTTTAAAGCCACCAGTCACTCTTGGAGACTGTTATAGGACATGAGAGCAGGGGATGATGGGAGTTGTTGTCGGGGCTTGCATGATGTAAGCAGGACAGAGGAAGACACTGGAGCAAAAACACGAATACACTTTGAGCAAAAACAGAAGTCATGAAACAAGCAGGAGAGAGATTGGAGGAGTGTATCGATTTACAGAACAGAAACACACAGAGGAACAAATCTCTGCCCTTCCCTTCAACTCAGTCCCTACTGCTATCTGTTTCATGCCCTCCATCTACGCATGTGTTTGGGTGTGTGTGTGTGTGTGTGTGTGTGTTTGTGTGTGAGCTCAACAGGACACCTCCATGGTGTGGCTGAGCTGACCCACGCCCTCGGTGCTGTCCGAGTGTGTGCACGCTCGGTTGCGGGAGCCGTCCACGGAGCCACCGCTGGTCAGAGAGGCAGTGCGAGAGCGTGCCAGCCGAGTCATACTGGCCGAGGGCACTGAGAGAGGGACAGAGAGAAAAAGAGAGAGAGAGAGAGAGAGAGAGAGAGGTGAAAACAGTAGTACAGTGTTGCTGATCTACATGCTATGAAGTGAGGAGGGTGGTTAGGATGGCATGCTAGTGTTCCATATAGTAGCTCATCGACCTGAATTCAAGAGTGAATATCAGAATATAAGATTTTTTAAAAAAAAAATCTTTTTTCTATTTTTTTTTAATAAAAGTTTCATGCAATGGCAAAGGGCATATCCAGTCCTGCGTTCCAATACTGTTCTTATCAGGCCCTTGTCCACTTCCCCTCATGACTCAGAAGTATTCCTGCCTCACGCCCAGTGTTCTCGGGTTAGGCTTCAGATCCACACTGACTCAAGCGCTTACTGAAAGTGTGTGACTGAGTAAATCAGTGTCATTACCACCTCAAAATGTCCCAAAGTGTTTTACTGCACAGCAATTTAGCAACACAAACTATTTATTAAAGAGCGACACGCCATACATATCATTTTATCCATTAATGTTGTGTATTACTGATATCCGCAAAACAAGTTATAGGAATTATTGTCCGCACTTATGTTATAGGAATTATTGTCAGAGCTGCTGTTACAGAAAATTAACATCCTCTGACCATTCAGAATAAAGAATTCAACGTGCTGTTGTATAATGCAATGTATAATGTTGTATTAGCTGAAACTTGTGTTTCAACAAATTATAACTTAAAAGCACTATAAACAAGTTTAAAACATTAAACACTTTCATATCTTTTTGTAAATGGAGGCTTTTTAGTTGTATTGCTGACTTGATATAGTCGCATTCTTGTGTTCTGTGGTATATTTTAAAACCGAGAAGACATTGACAAGGGCGCATCAGAAGCAGCGTTGGAACGATGCATGAGTTTCACAGCTGGGGTGTCTGCTCTCAGGTCTCATTCTCCATAAATTTTCACCTTTCTCAGATCCTCAGGTCATACAACATTCTCATAAGAACATTCTCAAGCATCTTGCTAACACACATTTACAATTTTCTCTGGGTGAGCAAGCCTCTTGTTGTCTTCAGTGTGGCAGTATTGTATATATCTTGCGTGCAGTTCTGACAATTAAACCTATTTCACAAGCATCTCTCTTTTTGGCCCGAGCCGCCATAGTCGGCCATGCAGAGAGCATGATGGGACATTTGATGGCTGGTCTGCAAAATGACAACAAACCAACAGAAATCACACATTTAAACAGGGACAACAAAAGAAAGGAGGGATGGTAAGATCCAACAGAGTGAAAATACACATCGTTTAGTTTCAGATGGAGGAGGCAGGAGAGGAAACAGGAAATACCTGGCCCTCCACTCATCCTCCGATCCTTTATAGACGCGACTGAGAGAGGACAGGAAAACGCACACAAACACAAAGGAAAAAGTTACAGCAAAACTATGCATTCCTGCACACACAAGAAGCACGCACACACACACACACACACACACACAAGCAAACAAGCACAAACACACATCTTTCCCTACCCTTACACACAAGCTGACTAACTGATAATGTTAAACAGACTGATTGAATGCAATTAGGATCAGATTTAGAAATGCACTCAAATTACAGATCTCAAATGAAATTAGTTTCTACATTCTAAAATTGTTCTAATTCAAAAAGACTAATAATAATTATTAAACAAAAAATAACACTTACTGTAGCCCATCCCCTGCAGGAAGTACTTAAAGGCCTCTGTCAGTTTTCCAGGCTGAGGCAAAAACAGTTGAAGGTTAATGAACTCACAGCATCATGATCACTGATACACAATCAGTACATAAATGAAACGTACTCAATTTGGCTATTTTTGCAGATATAATCTATCAGCTTAATGAGTTTGGTGTCCGAAGTTTGCTTCAGTAGCTTTGCTGTTGCAGAGCTAAAAACAATCATAGCGGCCATTTTGAAGCTGGAATCACTTTCTTCTGAGAAGTTTGGTATCATACCACACAAAGATCAGACTCGGGTAGAAAGTGTGGCTGTTAAATTAGTATTATTATAAATCAAATCAAATATAAATTATTCAGCTTGTTTTCAGATGATTTTATATTCATCTCAAGTCAGTTCATGGGAATTGGCAGGTGAGCAAATTGTGGAGAAAATGCTGAAAAAATTGTTTAAACTGTTAAATAAAGGAAACTGCTTATTTATGCTACAGAGGAAATACATTTTGCACCTTGCAAAACTGGGCTACTTTAGCCTACTACCTCCAGTATAAAAGTAAAGAAGCAACCTTCAAAGAGCACATGGTCCTGGGTGATTAAAATTGTGTAAATTTTATTTTTGGTCAAACTGGTCCTTTAAGTGCCTGGGTTTGAACTCACGACCTTCTAGACATGAGGACAGAAATGTAACTGCTGAGCTAGCACTGCTCTAATAACTGTACTTGTTGGGTGTTTTGTGCTTCTAATCCAATTATGTAATTTATTTATTATTATTATTATTATTATTATTATTATTATTATTTCTTATTTATTTTCCTCTAATTAGCGTCTTTTTTGTCTTGTCAGACATGGACAGGGTTTGGATGCAATTTCAGGGTTTTATTGAACAAAGCAACAAGGAGAGCTGAAGGGACAGGGGATCTGTGTTCGACTGCTTTTGCCTGCAAGTTTCCCAAATTTTATTTTGAAAGCAAAACCAAAAATGTGAATGAATAGAGAGACTAAATGCTTTTTAAAAAATCAGTGTACATGTAATTCATTTTGAATTTCATTCGTGCACCCTTATGCGTGAAATTAGGTTTACGTTTTTAGATTGCTCTTTTACAAACAAACTGAAATTCAATTTCAGTTCAAAAATTTCATTCGTTTAATTCCAAATTTCTAATGGTATGAGTCTCCACAGTGCACGAAGAACGCTAGAGGAACAAAGGGGTCAACAAGTCTGTGGTATTTATACAGTGTGCCGATTAGGAACAGGTGGCTGTGGGGTAGCAGATCATGTGAGGGGTCATGTGCCTAGGTTTGTAGTTTGCCGTTTGGCTGAGGATTCTGGGAAATGGAGTTCAAGTTGGTGCATGGAGCAGACCTGACCTGTCCTAAAGCCTTAATTGACTTTAGTTTATAAAAGTGTTGATTTAGTCCATGAAACTCAATTGAAACAGTGTACATGCTGATCCGGGATCAGTATTCTAACCTGTGTGATCTGAGGCAGTCCACCTGAGTCAGCCATCTGAAATGAAACACACAGGTCTTTAAACCTCAGGAGTTACAGCCTTCATTGGAAATCAGTAATAGATGAAGAAATGTTTATTTCTATTTGTGTAATCTGTTCAATTTAAGTTGATGTGCGATGACTGTCTTTTACCTTCAGGAAAGTGGTGTTGGTCGGGTCCAGCTTGGAGTTGCACTCAACCTGAAGATAAAACATAAGAAAAGGATAGAATTCTTTAAAATAAATATTCCTATTTTACTCCGAAAAGTCACATTTACACTTTGTACATACTTGCAGATCAACAGGGAGTGATGAAATACTGGTCTACTGTGATAAAATTTGAAAAAGATACATCATTAATATTATGCTATACAGTTAAATGTATTGATAATAAATCATGCTGATATAAAACACAATATACAGTATTATAGGATAATGTAATATATTTTAGACAGTTAACTCCAGAATTAAAGACATCTATAAAAAAAGAATGGGCAAAAACAATTGCGTGACAAAAAGAAGAATGGCACAGTTTAGTGCAATTATGAAATCAACTATTAAACACCACCATCTCAACAATAAGCTGATTATAAGGAAGGAAAAGAAAGAAGCCCTTCCTGAGAGCAATCCACAAAACACAGTGCTGAATCATGCATCAGTGGATCTACAGTTGGATCCGTGAGCGGCAGTCAGATAAGAACAAAATCAAACTTGTGAAAAAAAAAACAGGACTGGAAACAAGAAAACATTAACTCCACTGTCAAATATGGCCACGGATCATTGACACGTTAGGCTGTTTTGCAACTTGTAGCCTGGAAACTCTTACGACTGATGGTGTTATGAATTCTGCTACATCCCAGGATATTTCTGCCAGTAACCTGTTTGCCTCTGCCATGAGGTTAAGATCTTCCAACAAGATAAAGACCCCAAAATAACATCCAAATCAGCACAGAAATGCTTGAAGGAACAAAAGCAAAAGTTTTGCAATCTCAGTTTCTGGACTTTGAACCGTTTTTTTGTTTTGTTTTGTTTTGTTTTTTTGACACATGGAGAAGGGCCCAATTAATTTATTTCAAGGTTGCTGATAAAACTGAAATGATATGTTTTCCATACACAATTGCATTAATTGTTTTTTTAAAGAACAGTGTTAGTGTAAAACTACAGTACATAGTCTCAACATACAGTATGTTTAAAGTCAAAATATGACTCATTGCATGTATTATTCATTTTATGGATTCAATTGTGCTCATTTTCCTTAAAGCTTCCAATAATTTAAGCTTAAGGGTTGACTATATAGTGAATAAACTGGGTAGTTTGGGTGAGTTTGAGATGAAACATGGGAGAAATTATCAAGCGATTTTGTGAGTGTAGCAGTATGTGTTTGAATGTCCTAGTTTTGCATGAGTGTAATGTGTTTGAGTGTTTGTCCTAGTTTGTATTTGTGTGTATGTGTGTGTAAATATATATATAAATATATATGTATGTATGTGTGTGTGTGTGTGTGTGTGTGTGTGTGTGTGTGTGTGTTCACCCAGATATTTCAGTACTACATGAATCACTCAAGCAGTGGCTGCACAGCTGTAAATCCCTGAGGTGTCAGATTTACGCAGAAACACACACAAACACGCAAAGTCTCGCACATACACACTCACACAGCACATTAGTAACACAAACAGCCACAGTCTGTTTATTTGTGGTCCATCCAACCCTACTCACAGTGCACTATTTTGGGATTGCGTCTTTGTTGTAGTAAGAAAGTTAAGAATATACAGAGCACTCCTACACTGCTACTACAATCTGTACTGCTTTTAGGCTGTAGCCAAACAATGTACCCTAGTGGGAGTAGAATACCCATAATGCAGTGTGGCATTTGGAGATGGAGATGAGACTGTGTAATTTGGGACATGTCTACAGTGCACAGGTGTACTTTGTTTTCACATTTAAAAATTATATATCAATTTATTGATTATAAATAAAAAATAACAACGTGCATTTAATAAAATTAGGTCAAGGTAACATTAACATTAAGCATTATCAAAATCTTTTCTATTGAAATGGCAATTTATTAAGCATAATATGTATCATTGTATTTTACACTATATACAGTACCGAGCAAACGTCTTAGGCACATGCAAAGAAATGCTTTAGAGCAAAGATGCCTTCAAAAAATAATGAAATTAAATGTTTCTACATTTAAAAAAAACACTATAAAGAGCAGTAAACAGTAATAAATGAAACAAAGTCAATATTTGGTGTGACGATCCTTCGCTTTAAAAAAAAATAGTAGTCTCAGGTACAATTTGTGCAGTTTTATAAGGAAATGAGCTGTAAGTGTTACTGAGCATCTTGCAGAAGCAGCCACAGTTCTTCTGGAGACTTTGACTGTCACACTTGTTCTTATTTTTGCAGCAAAACCCAGCAGCCTTCATTATGTTTTTTTGTCGGAAAAGTGGTTTCTTACATAATATGCTGCTTTCTTTACTGACATACAAACATTTTTCTGTAAAATTTAATTTTGTGCTGGAAAACTAAAGTTTGGAAATCTAAAATGTTTTTACTGAATCACTAATAATGTAGAAGTCATAAAATAAAAATCTATAACAAAGTTTGTGCGCTTAAGACTTTTGCACAGTACTGTATATAAAGTGAATATGACGTTATTTGGTATTCAGCCTGTGCTTTGTTTAAAATAAAAACAAATCCTGTATGTATTTCTGATTCTTTGCTTCTATTTTCACATTTTCAATTTAAAAAAATGCTTATGCATATGTAAAGAGAATATAAGAATATAAGAATCAGTTATTTTTTCCATCTCTATTGAATCATTCTCCACTTCATATTGCTTGTCTCTATCACTTTATTTTTCTGTTATGCTCCCATTCTTGCTTTGTCTTGTTTTTTTCTTTCTCTTATATATTTAATCCCTCCTCTCTTTGCTCTCAATCTCATAGCATCTCTTTCTTCGTTCCACCTCTTTGCCCTACTTTATTTACTCTTTCTCTCACTCTCTCTTCCGCTCACACACTAGTGGCTTGATGTGATGTGATGTGATGTGATGATGCAGTGACCCGGGATTCATACATAGCTATAAAATATAGCTAAAATGATTGGGCACACAGTCCTGGAGACTGACCTAAATCCTGTACCATCTGTCCCAGAGAGAAAGAGACAGAGGGGGAATGCTGGCTTACCTCCGTTTTTCTGAAAAACTGCCAGAAAACCCACAGGGACACAAGAGAATGTGTAGAAAGTATAGAAGGAATAAGAAGAGTTTTGGTAGTCGACTTAAGCTTTTGCACCCTCTTGCTTTATATTTCATTCCAAACAGGCATCTGAAGACTTTTTACTCCATAATCAATATGTTAGGACCCTACTGTGTGACTGTTTATATGAAAATTTAGTGTCACAAAAAAAGTGAAATAAATAGTGTGAGGATTCAACATTTATATATATTTCATGCTAATATGAAGATTTATACAAGCACATATTTTTGTCTCAGTTTGAAAGAATTGAATTTATTAATACGATTTATTATTAGTGTTTGATTACTGAGGCAAGCAGAACAGCCTTTAAGACCCAACTGTATGTACAGAGGAAGGGAAGGGGTGAGGAGAGGGAAAGCAGGGAAGAAGAGGAAAAGAAAAACACTCACCACGCCCTCCTCTGCTGGAGCATTATCTCCAACCACCAGCATCACTGGGCATCTAGAAGACAAACGAATACAACATAGAGAGAACGAGCAAGATTAGATACAGTGCATATATTATTGCATATATAATTATGCAAAAAGCTAGAAGGATAGAGAAAGTGATGGAAAGAAAGACAAAAAAAGGGAAAAGTGAGGAAGTGCAATATTTGGGGAATATCTAGTGCAATTCTAGGTTGTATCCTACTGGAGGAAGGATACCCATAATGCATTGAGCCATTTGGAGTTATTTATTTATCAAGCGAGGAAGTGAAAGAGAAGTAAAACAATAGAAGGAGAAAGAAAAATAGAGAGAGCAGTAAAGTGTGAGGCAGTGTGGATGAGAGAAAGAGAGAATTAGACAGATAGTGAGAATAGAGAGATAGAAATAAAAAAAAGAAGAAATGAGAGATAAAAATGAAAGTGAGACAGAAAAAGAGGGCAAGTGAATGAATGAAGATGTGAGATAGAAAAAAAAGAATGAATAAAAAACAGAAGGAAATGTAAGCAATAGGAAGGCAGAGGGAGAGAAGGAGGGAAGGAGGTGTATAAAAACACACCTGAGTGTCTTGGCGTTGAGCACAGTCCCACTACGATTCATCTCCAGATCTCTACGGCTAAGAGACGAACACACAGACAGTTCACATCAATAAATCTGTTCTGATCCAATAGATGCTTTAAAACTCAGAGTGCTGCATAAAATGAAAATGTCTGCCCATCCTGAATATCCTTCAGAGATAAAGAACAGATTCTGTCCCTGATATATCACTAAAATGGTCGTGACACTATATATTAAATTAAATTACTAACATCTGGCGTTTCCTCAGTACATTGGTCTATGTGTTATGTCTAACTGCTTACAGTTTACCTTTACTGTATATTAGTGACTGACGACTGATAAACCATAACAAAATCATCATGATGTTTTTGATGATTTATTTATGATGGTGTCCAATTTGCTTTTATTTACATATGCATATCTGCTACACGCTTATGCTAATTACCTGTTGTACATGTTCCAGAAGAGCTGCAGGTTGAACTGGTTGATAGTGTTGTTGATCTGCTGCCTGTAGCTCTGTACCAGCTCGCTGTTGTTCGTCAGCTCCTCCTGCAGATTAAAGGTGCAATAAGCAATGTCTCTGTTAAAGATGGATGAAATGGGTCTTCTGTGAAGTATGTTCTCTGCTTTTAGTTCATGCTATCATTGCCTTGGTCTACATTAATTAAAGCAGTCCTGTGCTTCACTATTCAATTCAATTCATTTCATTTTTATTTGTATAGCGCTTTTTTACAAAGGTCATTGTCTCAAAGCAGCTTTACACAAACAAAAGTAAAGTGAAGTGTGTGTGTGTGTGTGACGTCTCTGATGAGCAAGCAGGGCGACGGTGGCAAGGAAAAACTCCCTGAGATGGTGATAGGAAGAAACCTTGAGAGGAACCAGGCTCAACAGAGAACCCATCCTCATATGGGTTTACACTGTAGTGTGCGTGTGTGTGAGCACAATGTGTGTTGGTGTAGTCCATGGAAAACTGCTGAAGCGTTTTCGTGGCAGTATGAAGCATTGCCGGTGGACAGGTCCAGAGTGAAGGGGGGGGAGGTCTGGATTACCAGCAGCTCAGGAGTGATACTGTTTTTAAATCCCCCTAGTTGACCTGCGATCTTCAAAGAAGGTGTTGAGATCTGACACAGTTTCTCCTCCATTATTGATTCAAGTTCGATTCGGTTTACTGAACCAATTCTTCGAACTGGCCGTTTCAGTGAATCGCATGTCTGATTAAAGTGAATCCATTTGTCCCGGGGGAATATCAACCCCCAAATTGCGCCACATACAATTGTAGCCTTTATATGCCTCTGTACAAGCTGTGCAATCATTTGCACATGCTATTTAAACAACACCCAATGCTCGAACACTGTAATAGTAGTAGTATTTTTATCTTTACATGCACTGAGCCTTTCCAACTTTGACTCATGTTTATGAATTAGGTCAACTGTGAAGAAAGTGTGACTGCACATATGTTTTTTTTTAGATTTGCCTTTTTTTTTTTTTTTTTAGATTTGTCATAGGCTACTTTAGCCTATTATGCACCTTTATGAACAAACACTCCATCTTGGCTAATGAGAGTTAAGAAATGATGGTTGGCTCAGCAGATTAATCCATCTCAAAGAGTGAGTCACTAAGGTGAATCAGTCAGTACTGGAGTCCATTTTGTTCACTTTGGACTCATTTGGTCCAACTTTGAAATTTCTTGCATTTCAGTGAGTGCAGTAGTCTACAACACTTCACTGTCTCCCATTGCTTTCAGTGTTGTCTGTAGGAGTTATATACCCCTTTCAGCTGCATTTACGGAGGCGCCACATTAGTGTTACAACCAACAATCACCACAGCATCAGACACTTTGCAAACCAGCATGTCAGCTCTTTTATATTCGGCTGCATGCCAAACAGATTCATCAGCCTGTACCACCAGGGAGACCATCACTGCCTGTACTGGATACATTAATCTCAACCCTAAAGTTTCCGCACCTACCACTGTAGCTGGAATGCATGCCCTTTTAACAGGTCGTAACCTCTAGTACTTTTGAGTGTAGTATTTTGTGAAGCACTTTTTGTAATTACATACTAGATACCACTAAAACTGTGCTTTTGTCTGCTTTCCCAGGGCAATTTTGCACTGCAGCTTCTGCTCACTGACATTAACATCTTATTGAATATTTAACAATTTGTAGACTCGATCGAGTCTAAATCAATGAACCAGCACATTCTTTGGCAGGTATTCAAATTTTCAGTTTGTATGTGTTTCCACCTGGCTGAAGAGGTGAGGTAGGACCATGTCAGGCAGCGTGCTGGTCAATCCAGATAGTTTGGAAGCAGCCCAGTCGATCCAACCTTTCCCGTTTGGGTCGATATTGAGCAGAACCAAACCCTCGACGAGGTCAGGAAAGATCAGCTAGAGAGAAAGAGAGAGAGAGAATTATGATGATGATGATGATGATGATGATGACGATGTTAAAGGCTAGTGTCACCATGATGCGCCTTTCTATTTCTTGCACACTATTAAATTAACTACTATATTACTGTCAGTCCCCTTGATGGGGTTAGGCGAATATAGGCTAGCTGAGTGAGAGTGAGAGAGAAAGAAAGAAAGAAAGAGAGGGAGGGAGCAACACTCACAGCAAACTTTGCGAGGATGTATGCACCAGCTCCTACTCCAATTCCCACAATGCTCTTAAATCTGGAGGTGGATTACAATAATAATATCATTAAATTAGACGATTAGACATATATTCACATGTAGTGCAATCATACACTAATTCTAAACCATACTAGTCTAAACATATTCACACACTGTAACCAATATTATTCTAACCATACTAACTCATTCTACCTATACTAATGTAACAATACTCACACTCTCTAACCAATATTAATCTAATTATACTAACTCATTCTACCTATACTAATCTAACAGTACTCCCACACTCTCTAACCAATATTAATCTAACCATACTAACTCATTCTACCCATACTAATCTAACAATACTCACATTCTATAACCATTATTAATCTAATTATACTAACTCATTCTACCCATACTAATCTAACAGTACTCCCACACTCTCTAACCAATATTAATCTAACTATACTAACTCATTCTACCTATACTAATCTAACAGTACTCTCACTCTCTAACCAATATTAATCTAACCATACTAACTCATTCTACCTATACTAATCTAACAATACTCACACTTTCTAACCAACATTAATCTAATTATACTAACTCATTCTACCCATACTAATCTAACAATACTCACACTCTCTAACCAATATTAATCTAACCATACTAACTCATTCTACCTATACTAATCTAACAATACTCACACTTTCTAACCAACATTAATCTAATTATACTAACTCATTCTACCCATACTAATCTAACAGTACTCTCACTCTCTAACCAATATTAATCTAATTATACTAACTCATTCTACCCATACTAATCTAACAGTACTCTCACTCTCTAACCAATATTAATCTAACCATACTAACTCATTCTACCTATACCAATCTAACAATACTCACACTTTCTAACCAACATTAATCTAATTATACTAACTCATTCTACCTATACTAATCTAACAGTACTCTCACTCTCTAACCAATATTAATCTAATTATACTAATTCATTCTACCCATACTAATCTAACAGTACTCACACTCTCTAACCAATATTAATCAAATTATACTAACTCATTCTACCCATACTAATCAAACAGTACTCCCACACTCTATAACCAATATTAATCTAATTATACTAATTCATTCTACCTATACCAATCTAACAATACTCACACTTTCTAACCAACATTAATCTAATTATACTAATTCATTCTACCCATACTAATCTAACAGTACTCTCACTCTCTAACCAATACTAATCTAATTATACTAACTCATTCTACCCATACTAATCTAACAGTACTCCCACACTCTAACCAATATTAATCTAATTATACTAACTCATTCTACCCACACTAATCTAACAGTACTCACACTCTCTAACCAATATTAATCTAATTATACTAACTCATTCTACCCATACTAATCTAACAGTACTCCCACACTCTAACCAGTATTAATCCAAACATACTGACTCATTCTACCCATCCAATGTAACAATACTCACACACTCTAACCAATATTGATCACACCATACTCACCCATTCTAACCATACTACCTGACTGATGCTGACTCACTCTAAAACATACTAATCTAACAATACTCACCCATACTGATCAATCCATGATCTAACAATAACCATTCACTCTAAGTGTAACTATACTAACTCATTTTAAACTAATGGTTCTAATTTCTACCCTAAATTACACTACTCTAACTGTGCTCACACATGCTAATCTATTTTAATCTAACTATACTCATTTATTCTAAACCATATTAATCTAACAATACTGACACCCCCTAATCCATATTAATCTAACCACACTCACACAGTCTAACTAATACTGCTCTAGTCATACTCACACTCTCGAATCCATAGTAATCTAACCATACTCCTTCCTTACCCAAAGTGCTGCACCACGCTGGGCAGCATACCTGCCAGTTGGTCCATGGTGGGGTACTGGTACCTTCAAATAGATGGGCAAAGGGAATCAGAATGAATGCAATAAAGTGTGTGTGTGTGTTGTTTATTCCTGTGTATTTATGTATTCATTTCTGTATGGGTTTTGTACCTGTGTAAAGGTGCAAAATATGTGATATGTATTAGTGCAGATGTTTACCCTGCTGGCATCTGAGGGGCTCCGACTTGTTGGCCGGGAGCATCGATGTGGCAAACCACAAAGTGTTTAGTGATCTCCTGCATGTCCTCATTATGAAATAGAGTGTTGAAGCACAGCTTATCTGAGAGAAAGAGAAAGGTGTAAATTAGATTTTGAGTCAGATGGCTGGAGAGTGACCTCGGCTGTTCTTTAAGCACTCGAACATTGCAGAAATGTGTATGTGTGTATGTTTATATAGGTGTCCAGTCTAATGTCATGAAGTGAGGTTTACAGTACCCCTGAACTGAAAAAAACGATTTTTAAAAAATCCACTTCTCTTGATTGACTGATTCCAAGTATATAGACTGGTGTTTGGGTCAATTTTTTTTAAAACATGTATTCACATTTAAACCATTTCTTTTTCAAATCATCTGTAAAAATTTAAAATCTGTAAAAATTCCTAATTGAATATTCATAGAGTCTTTTTCATAGTATTCATAGTGTTTTATATGATTGGAAAGCTGCAAAGATGTCCCTCCTAGTCAATTGAGTAATTAAAAACATATTAAAAAATGTATTTGATTATTTTAATAATGTAAAATAATATGCTTTCGGGGTAATTCAGGAAGCCAGCAGTGGTTATCTAACAGTCCTGAACAGACCCTTAACCACTGTTCCACATTTTAGCACAATAACACAGTTTATTCAAGCGGCACACAACAAATTGTATTTAACCAAGAAGAAACTTGACACTTTTACTGAGACTAACAAATGTCTTCATACCTTATCTGGGACACACACTGACTACAAGTTGAATACTCATAAAATCACAGCATGAGTCATCTTTTTGCCCCGCTTCCTGACCTATTTCTCCCTTTATTCTTCATCTTCCCCTGCACTTTCTCTTCCACTCCCCCTCCTTTTCCTTATCTCCCTCTCTCACTCTGTTTCTTTCCTCTTATTGACCTTTCTGTCTCTCTCTTTGTCTGAGTCACGTCTCGCTTCAGGGTTCACTGTGCATGCTAATGAGCAAGCAAGGTCAGATGGATGGAGAGGTGAAGGAAGAGAGAGGTACATGGAGTACAGAGAAGAAATATAAACAAACTCTCTCTTTCTCTGTCTCGCCATTGCTAGGCAACAGGGAAATGTGCACACTGAGCTTAAGCTTGCTACTGATGTATAGATAGTGTATTGGTTGTGGAAACAAGACAAAATGGTTGGAAATCTAAACATTTTCCTCAGCTGTGTTGGTTAATTATTAAGAAAATATTTCATATGACTAAAAGAACCTGGTAATTACACACTGATCACAAATCATAACCATGAAAGTGGACCATTAATATGAATTTTTTTTTTTGTTAACATTGTAAACACAAGACCATACAACCATCATAGTGTCTTTAACATATTAGCATCTATAGATGATTAAAAGGCAATGGATGGATGGACAATGGATGGATTTAGGAAGGAGTGAAAGGATGGATTATGAAAAGGAGGGATAAGATGCTGTGTGGATTCCGCAGTATCACTCCCTTTTTCCTCCCCCTCCTCCCCTCTCTCTCTCTCTCTCTCTCTCTCTGCCTCTCTGTGTAGATGAATGGAAGCAGGAAATGGATTCTCTTGGACAGATGGATGCTACTGTGGCATTTAGTTTCACAGCTGACCATTTTTTTTGTCCGGACCCCACCCCCAATACAGAGAGAGAGAGAGAGAGAGAGAGAGAGAGAGAGAGAGTGACCTTTGGAAAAACACCATAGGTTTAAATGATGTGTAACAATGTGTGTTACGCATCATTTAAATGCTGCATAACTGTGTGTGTTCATCCTGATATTAAACACTGTGGAGGTTAAATTAAAAGGTTTGTCAGCACGCCTTGCAAATCAGATTATCCAGAAATCCATTCAGAACAATAAACCTAACTTTAATGTAGAACAGAGATTTCATCATGATTTCCGATGATTATTTATAACCTTTCTGATATATACAATAGGAGATATTGTATATTTTAGGAAGAAAAAAGCCAACATGATCCAAATGCCATTTAAAAGTGTTTATTGAATGGATGGACAGATGGATGGATACATGGATGAGTGGATGGATGAGGAGAGATACAGACAGACATGTATGGTGGTAAATATGTTTTGAATAAATTTAAAAGTTTGTATGATGTATTGTAATGGCCATCTGTTTCTCATTGGTCACAAAAACCAGAGAATTCTGATGATTTTTCATGAATGAATAACAGATTCACAGTACTCACGATTGAGTCCCACATCGTGGTAGGTGAGTATCGCAGGCTTGTTGCCCTTTGGAGCCCCGCGGATCACCACATGTAGCATCCCATAGGGAGTCTCAATGTCATGTTCCTAACACACACACACACACACAATTTAAATAGCACAAAGTGTATCTTATTAATTGTAAAATATCTCATTATTCCATGCTCATATATATTCATATATATATATAACACCCAACCCCACAAAATGGAGTAACTATGGAGTGTGAAGGCACTGCTATTAAGAATTCTGAAATAAATGTACCTTGTACAACAACTGTAAATGCTATAGATTCTTTTGAGACTATATCATAAATCAATATGACTAAATACCTAACAAAACTAGCTAGCTAAAATGAGAAAATATGCCAAAATAAAGGTAGCTAGCTAATGTTTGATTCATTAATGTGATCACTTTGTATAACTAGTGATATCTCTATGATTATCTACATATAATCAGGAATTATTCAGGTATTTAGAGAATACCTGAGCTGGCCAAGCTTTATTTTTATTATTATTATTATTATTATTATTATTATTATTAGCAGTAGTAGTAGTAATAGTAATTTATACAGACTGGTTTAGAGCTGTGTGCTTATACAATGATATAAATTATTATATTTTAACAACCCTAATATTGTATGCCATACCATAAAATTTTCATTTCATTCCTGCCCATGATTATAGTAAAGGTCCTTAAAGTCCATGTTCTCAGCCTTATCATTTTCTCACAATCCCTGAAGCTATTTGTTCTTTACGGCTCAAGGTCATAGATTTGTCTCCGAGTATAGATCTGTAAATGACTCATTCTACACATGTACACACACATTCAAACACACTGACATGTGGTTTTCCTTGGGAAAATTCACTGGGTAAATATAAAGATAAACAGCCATGCATCCTCGATCACTGAACACTCCCTGACGCATACCGTCGGCTGATGCATACGTGAGTATGTGTGTGTCCTGTGGGAATGCACACCAATGACTCTGCACCTGCACTGCCACCTTGCCTAGATGTCATAGCACAGATTTTATCCCCAGCAAATATCACAGACATGACACATGCTCATATCTAACATAGAGGTGTGTATGAAATTGAAAAGTCAGTGATGATTGTGTCTTTTGTCAGTTTTCAGCTGTATTGTTGTAGACATGAAGTAACAGCAGCTTGCTGTTGTGAAATGCAGCCATTGCACTACTTTATTTCTCAATAATACCACCATGGCAATATTATATTGCAGTGCATATTGCAGTGTTATTATATATTGCTTCATTAATATGGATTTCTGTATGTTTATACATTGCTGTGTTCTTATATATTTCAGTATAATTATATATTGCTGTATAACTATATACTGTATTTATGTACTCTATCATCTATATCTATTTATATGTTTTTTAAAATAATATTTCTGTTTTTAATACCCCCACTCTCAACATCAATCTCAGGAAGTTGCAATTTCAGTTTTTTTTCAATAATCACATTAATTCTAATTCGAAACACCTAAACACACACAGACATGCAAAGAAAAACAAAAACACAGGTTCAGTTCCTTAATTTTACAATAAGGCCACACGACCAAACACTGACTTCCAACATTCCCTCACACACTCAGTCCAATAGCACTCACCCCATCCCAACACTCAGGCATGGCTGCTAAAGAGGAGGATGAGGATGCAGAAGAGGAAGACTGAGAAGAGGAGTCGGAATTAGATGAGTCAGCAGCCGGTGGCCCTTTCCGTTTACTCAGATTAGGATCCAGACAGCAAGAGGATGCAGAGATGTTTCTGTTGCTACGGTGCTTTTCTCTTTCTCTCCTCTCCTCCTTCTGCACTCATCTTCCTCTGCCCCGCCTTTACAGTACAACTCAGCCTCCTACTGGCTGAAGGTTGTACACGATTGGCTGGTTTTTCTGTCACTTTTACAAAGCCTGTTGTCATCCTACATTTTCTCCTCTGCAGCATTTCTGGGTCATGGATGGTGAACATGGTCCCATCCTAATTCACCATCCCCCCTCCCCTCAATCCCTCCCCCCATTTACTGGCTGAATCTCTTCAGATCTGGTGCGAACTGGTCACAAGCGCTTCATACGTGACCATTACAGCAGCAGTAAATAATATACAATACACCAGCCATAACAGTGATAATAAATATCAGTAAAATAATAATACATTTATATAAAATAAACATACATTTATATATAAATCACTACAAATCTGGTTCATGATTTGGATTTGTACAATAAATGGCTTGCGATTGTTTTCACTCTGTACAATAAATGTCGTGCACATTACCAGGTTGGAGTGACAGGTACCAGGTTTCTGCCTTAATGTGACACAGGTCTGATTTTTATCAGAACTGATTTTTTTGTGTGGACACAAAAATCTTTTTTAAAACAGATGTGAGCCACTTTTCTATGTGATCCTGTGACCATGCACCATGAATGAGAACGGTCAGATTGGAAATCGTGTGGCTTTTTTCCAACACACTTTGCGCAGGTGCTATCACTATCACCATCCAGTGTTAGCAGGGTAGCAAAACAAAAATAGAGGACAACAACAGCAGTGACTATATTCAGTAGAAGGATGGGAAAATTTATGATTTACTTGATATTGGGGGAATCGATTAAAGCAAAACTAGAAAGAACCTGAAGGAATACCAAGTACTGGTCGAAACAGTTGCCCAAGAAATCGTTTTAGGGGACAGGGGCATTCACATTAAAGACAGATATGGGTCACTTGTTGTAACGAATGTGAACCACAAAGATCTGATCTAAGCAAAAAAAATCTGAATTAGGAAAGAAGCTCTCAAAGTTCTCTATATTAGTGCTACACCAGTGTTGCAAGTTGCATATGTTCTTAATAAACATGGCCAAGGTTGACCTACTTTCACACAAAGAGGCAATTTGACTGACTTGGCAGAGACCAAGCTCAAATTTGTTCCCATAGCCCATGATTATTTGATTTATTCGCCACTAAGTGCTTCTCACAACACATTCTAATAACAACGGTATCCTACGAATTTTTACTTGATCCAATGACTATGCGTTGCTCAGAAACGTTTATTGTGTTGCAGTGTCCAAAATGTTTGAATACACAGACATGCAGAGAACCAATCACACTGCAACCTTAAAGATCATGATGGTTGTGCCAAGAAAAGTGTACAAAAGTGTACAAAAGTGTACAAAAGATGTTCTGAGAATAATAATTAAAATAATAATTAACCAGTAAGATAAATCCAATGTGTTAATCAGGCTACCTTAGAGGTGCTGAAGAATGGGAAAACAATTTATTAAAAATATTTATATCACATTCAGAAAGAGAGATGCAAATTGTTGAACTAATATTATTTTGTGGGGTTTTTTCCCACTATTAACACCTTAATATATACTATTAATATATACTTAATATATACCATGTTGTTAACATGTATGAAATCTAACACACTAAATGACTTGTCACTATAATTTAAATTTCTTTGTCTTCTTCATTTAGTCCTAGGAGTATGTAAGCGTATGCACTCAGCTGTAGCTAACATGGCACCTCATGGACATACTGTATGTGTGTTATATAAACATCAGTGAGAGACTGAGCATGTTTTTCTGTGTGCTGAAATGTCTCTCTAACATGGAGACCAAAGCCAGCTTTTGCTCACTGTTTTAATTAAAGGCTTTAAATAACAATTATTACTTTTCTCCTCTCAAGGTGTCTCTGAGGAGAAAGGCTGAGAAGAAGAAGTGGGAAAGAGACACACAAGTGCTGATGTGTTTATTAGGGGGCAATTGGAGAATCATGGACAAGGTTCACAGCAGGAGCCAAAAAGCAAGCAGACCGGCTGAGTAGAGGTAAATCTGTGTGTGCGTTTACATTTACACTAATATTGTGATAGTGGAGGCTCACTGGTTAAGGGATTGGGCTACTGATCTGAAGGTTGTGTGCACCACCAAGCCATAACTGTTGAGTCCTTCAAGTGCTCAGTTGTATCAACTGTAAGCCACTTTGGATAAAAAGCATCAGCCAAATGCAGTGGAAATTGGAAAATTTCTTCGGCTTTCTTCCAGCATGTTGGTTCCTCTGCCTTCCTGCAAACAGTTCTGAATAATGCCTATAGTCTAAATAGCAGCTTCAGACAGCTATCTAGTATACCTTGTATGGTAGTGTAGTCAACCAGGGACCACTCTAGCTCTAAACATCTTGATCACCTCAGTGATCTAGCTCCATAATTGTAACCATGTTTTCAGTTGTGCACTGCCCAAGTGTTCCAGCTTTCTCCTAATCTGAGTGCATCTCTCTGAACTACTGTACTGTAGTTTCCTGAAAAACAAGTAATACAAGAATAAGTATATGTGTATAGTATACTGAATGTACTGTATATACAAATGTATATACAAATTCCTGTCAAGTACACTGAGGAATATTTATACTGGGTGTCCCGAAAGTCTCCGAAGTTCATACATAGGGGAAATTAACACTTTTTAGTGAAATGTCTTCCAAAATTTTGCGTGCTTAGCTTATATTCTATATTTTTTTCAGACAGCCTTTATGAATTCCTTTGACAAAAGAAGAACGTATTGGAATCGTTCTCATGGCTGGATCGGGAAGCTTTCACAAGGTTGCGATGGACTTTAACAGGAAACATGGCAAGCACATCACACACGACGCTGTTGCCAAACTTATTAACAAATTCAAAAAGACTGAAAATGTTGCAGACCAGCCGAGAAGTGGACGTCCACGAACATCCACTGACGAAGGCACAACCAACGAGGTGTTGGCATACACAGTCCCCTATGCATCAGTTAGATACATAGTGATCAGTTAGATGGCTGAATTGATCCATCTGCCATAGAACATCATTCTTGTATTTTCTATAACCACTAGAAGGCTCTCTAGACCTGTTTATCAACCTTGCAGCTCTGTAGAGAGCATGCTAGTCTGTCCTTAGCTGATGGCAGATTGATTCAGTGACATTCATTTTATTTTGTCATTTAATCTTTCCTCCTTTTCCTGCTTAGAATAGATTTGAAATAAAATCATAATTGAAACCATCGATTTTCAGACGTCGTTTAAATGTGGCACTACTGTTTTCAGTGCATGTGATATGTAGATACTGTTTAAATAAAGTATTACCCTATGTTCTTTATGTGATACTACACACATGCTGATTCTTTTGATGTACAGCACTGCATTTTAAGTAGCTGTATCACCGTCATCCTGGAAGCTTGATATCTGATCCCGCTGTGCATGTATATGGATTGAATGACAAGACAAATTGACCTTGTCTCACTGTGATGCTAGTCACAGTGATTCAGCTATACACGTATCCCTCGTAGTTTGCCTTTTTGCTCTATTTCTCATACACAAATCATGGGAGAGATAACTACTCTATGCATAATTAAATACATCTGAGCTCCTGCTTCTGGGATCTCTGGATCAATAGCTCTGGCCACAAAACACTGGGTCTCCATTTTCAGTCTCAGACCCCAATAAAGTAGCTGCATATTCACCACCCATGCACACTCCATTTTGTTTCCATTAATTTCATTCTAACTGATCAGTAACCACATAAAACCTTGATTTATCATTGGTTACTTATTTTAAAGCATATTGCTGCTAATTATTATTTAGGAATTACGCTTTAAACTACTAGAAAATATTTCCAGTACCTTCCAGTCTCCTACGGGCATGAAGCTCTCACAGTTCTCCTGCAAAACACGAACATACATGCAGTCAGAACCACTGGAATAACTACACAAAAGTACAAAAACACAATTTGCATAACTGGAGCTGCTTGATAGAGCTAATTGGATGGCTACGATCAATGTAAAATATTTTCTACATGAAGGGAAATGCTTGTCCTTTCCGGCTGATCGGAGATGCACAGGACTTTTTCTTCTCTTGAATACACTGTAATACAGATGACTAAAGAGGCTAAAAAGGACAGAATGAAAACAAGAACCGGCTAGCATTACACAAATCATGATAACTGGTTCTCATTTGTTTTCATTCTTCAAGTGGATCATGGATCAATTCCTGCACACCAGTGTAAAGAAGCAGAGAGATTAATGTGTGTAAGTGGACATCCTAAAACAACACACGGCAAGGTTTACACAAGTGAAAAGGGTTAGCTTAGGTGTAGACATCAAAGTATGCACAGTGCCGTATTCAGAGCTGGGTTACGCATGTAGTGAGGATTTATACGGAAATTGTGCACATCAATTCTCAGAACTCAGACTATCCAGAATGTATGGTCTTAAGCGTGTTTTTCTTGTGCAATATCAGCTCAAGCAAGGTGCAATATCAAATCAAGTGCTACTGTCTGTCAGTTTGAAATTTTTGTTTTGGTTTATAAAAAATACACTCAAAAAACCTATGGAATGCTAGGTCAGCTTATCCTTCAAACTGTGGGCATGTTTTCTTACAGTAAAACAAGTGTTATTTTATAATCTGCCAAATAATGGGGTTGGCAATATACTAGACACCTATTAGATTTATTGCAGTGCTTGCTATCGTCTCATTCATATATCATCGTATTAGTGTTTTTTATTTTTCCTTTTTAAATTGAGTGTTATTGTTTTTATGTGCAAATTTCCCTGTATAAATATTGACATAACTGTTGGACTTCCGTCGCCAACTCTGAATATGGCCTTGCAAGAATTCAAAAGCAAAAAATGTTGTTATTTGAAACTGCAAAGATGCTGAAAATATAATACAAATACAATTAATTAAGACAAATATTAAAAAAGAAAACTGTACAAGAACAATGTCTAAGCATGCATATCATTTAAAAAACTGCATAGTGATATGCAAGGTATTATTTATCATTTAAATGATAAATAATAGATTAAACACATATGCAAGTGGAGTGTTTGAAGGAAGGGTCACCCGTCCACCCGTCTTGAATCAGTGGTCAGAAGTCACCTATCCGTGTGAAGTAATACTGAATTGGGTTAACACTATATCACCAGGGCCTGGTGTATCTTTAAAATTGCATTCAAAATCATGTATGCTGTTTGCCAGTTAATGGTGTTTCGAGTTTAGCTTTACCTTAAGATTTACAAATTCCTTTAATTAACCATAGAACTGTGAAACATGTGGCCCTGGGAACATAGATACTCTCCCTGCTGAACAGTTAAGAGAGATATGTTAGTAAAGTATTAGTAATAGTACCACAACAACTGTTGCAAGATTATAGAGCAAGCTCTGGAAAAAAATAAACTTACCATCACTGGGTTTAACATCATTTTGGACACAGTGTGTATGTTGGGAGAGTGAGCCAATCTGGCTTGTGAGGGATAGAGAGACAAACGAGAGCTTGCAGTTGCATTCAGACTAGCGGGTTTCAGGGATTCACCAAAATAAAGCCTGGGACTGTGGTTGTGTGATTATGGGCTACTTTGGCCTGTGGTTAAACATGATGCAGATTTAATGCCACCACTGACAAAGCACTTAGTACAAGCCACAACACTGAGCGTGAACAAATCCAATGACACACAGAGTGATCAGTCATCTGCAAAGCGTGTGCTAACTGACACGCTAATGTGAGTCAAGCGCCTTGTTCCAATAGTGTTTTAACACACCCTCATCGACTTCCCTTCATGACTCAGAAGTGTGTACTACCTAGGTGAGCGTCCAGCTGCAGCGAGCAGACAAGTTTTTTTTCTCTCTCTCTGTATGAGTCTGTATAGAGTCATACTGTCTTGTTAACAAGCTAGCTTGTCATCTGTGGATGAAATGGTTGGCTACGTTTTAAAACAGAGCTATTTTTTTAATATGAAATATTTTATCTCTGTTCATGCTTATAAACAACCAGAAGTCAGCAGTAACAAAGTACTTAAGTCTAGTTTTTTAAATATCTATACTTGACTTGAGTTTTTCATTCACCTAAGGCTTTTGACTTTTAATTATTTCAAAAGAAAAATCTCTATTTTCTACTCACTACATTTTCAAACATCACTACATCTCTCTATAATCATACACAGTGGCCTTTTCAGCATCAGACAGATTCAAGGATTTAACAAATGTGAAAATCAGTGTGCGATTTGAGGCAGATGTCTTTTCTTTCTTGTATATTTACTTTCATACTTTAAGTAAATTTAAGGGTTTATACTTTTAGATTTTAATTCGAGTGAAGAATTTGAAGCTGGCTTTTACTTGAATAAAGAATTTGGCTGCTTTACCACCTCTGTAAGCCATTTCCATTCTTTTCTGTTTGGAAAAGGAAACTGAAAAATGTTAATCTAATCAATTTCAGTTATGTATTGGAACAGCCCTTAAAATAAAATAGGAATTGTTTTTCTCCCAAAAGGAAATTATGTTGGGAAGTCGACAAGAACACATTACACACAGTACTGGAATGCAGGGAACCACTCACATGTGATAAATCTTTGATCATCTTGTCCCGTCTACAGCCTCCTGACCTAACATGACTGAAGTGATTTATAAATGTATTATGATGAATTGATAAACGTGACGGTTTACAAACCTGTGCACTGAAGTGATTATTGCCTTCAAGCAGCGATTACATAATCTTTATCAATTTATGTAATCAGCAATTACATGAATTGATATCTACTACCTAAAAAAGACATATTTATAAATTGGTAACACTTTATTATAAGGTCCACAATAAACAATATATTAATACTTAACTAATAATACTTAACTTTCATACTGATGAATTAATACATGCATTAATCCTTAGCATGTCAGGAAATAGTTCAGTGCAGACATTAACATGTAATACAGTGGACATAAAAAAGTTTACACACCCCTGATAAAATTGCAGGTTATTTGTAATGTAAGAAATGAAACTAAGAAAAATCATATCAGATATATTTTCCACCTTTAATGTGATATCATAACCAACAAAATCCAAGTGAAAAGCAAATTTCTAAATTTCTAAACAGCAGTATTTAGAAAGAAAAAGAAAAAACTTACAATAACCAGGCTGTGCCCACCCTTTTATATTGGGGCATGTGACTGTGCTCAGAATTAACTAATGACATTCAAACTCATGTTCAAACGTAATTATCATACACCTGTCTTTAATGAAGTGATTCTGATTACCCCCAAATAAAGCTCAGCTCTTTCTGTAGGATTTTCTTGACATATTCTTGGTTTCAGTCGACTCCATGGTCCACAAAAAAGCTTACAAAGCATGCACAGGGTCTCACTGTTGAAGGTATTGATCAGGAGAGGAGTACAAAATAACTTCTATAACATTAGATGTACCATGGAACACTGTGAAGGCCATCAACAACAAGTGGAGAAAATGGGGCACCACAGTGACATTAGCAAGTACAGGACGTCCTTCCAAAACTGATGAAAAACAAGATGAAACATTATCAGGGAGGCTGCCAAGAGACATACGGCAACATTAAAGGAGCTGCAGGAATATCTGGCAAATACTGGTCACTCCCTGCATGTGATAACAATCTCTTGTTTTCTTCATGTCTGGGCTATGGGGTAGGGTGGCTAGACCAAAGCCATTTCTCACAAAAAAAAAAAGAAAGAAAGAAACATCCAAACCTGTCTAAATCATCCCAGACCATGTGGCAAAATGTGTTATGGTCTGATGAGACCATGGTAAAACATTTTTGGGCTTAATTCTATAAGATATGTTTGGTGAAAACACAAGACAGTTTATCAGCCAAAGAACACCATACCCAGGGTGAAGCATGGTGGTGGCAGCATCATGCTTCCAGTACAATAATGAACCAAAATACAAATCCAAGTCAACAAAGGAATGGCTTCAGAAGAAGAAGAATAACATTTTGGAACGGCCCAGTCAGAGCCACTGTGGAATGATGTAGAGGGCTGTGCACTGCAGCATTTCTGCAAGGAAGAGTGGAGTAAAATTGCCAAATCAAGATAAGCTAAGTCGGTAGCCTCTTACCCAAAAGGACTGAGGGCTGTGGTGCTAGGTATAAGTTAAGGGGTGTGCACACTTATGCAACCAAGTTATTGTGATTTTCTTTTTTTTTCTTTCTTCCAAAAATTTCTGTTTATTTTTCACTTGAAATTTGTTGGTTGCTATATCACATTAAAAATGGAAAAAGATCTGACATGATTTAATTGATTACATTTTTTACATCATAAAAACCTGCAATTTTATCAGGGGTGTATAGACTTTTTATATCCACTGTACATGAATAACTATTTGGAACAGAAATTGTTAAGTATTAATATATTGTTAACTCATTCTGTTAATTAATCAGCCAACACTTTGGCTATTTAAGTAACTAGAGACAATGTGCAATTCACAATGCAAAGCCACTAACAAGATCCTTTAGCAGTGTGATGTTATAAACATGGTGATGATGATGATGGTCTTGCAGGAGCTTGATCCACTCAAACACACAAAAACGACTGTGTCATATGCTAATACAATTATGTATTTTGTAAAAAATTATGCAATCCATATGTTTCAAACCACAGATGAAAAATCAGCAATATGTACTGCATATTTAATTTTTATTTATAATACGTCCTGTGTTTGGGTTGAGTGTGCTAGAAAATAAATATTCAAAAGGTAATAGCCTATAATAAATAGCCTATAATTTGAGTTAACCTAGACAAGGGGTGTCCAATCTTCTCCACAAAGGGCCAGTGTGGGTGCAGGTTTTCATTCCAAGCGAGCAGGAGCCACACCTGATTCCACCTGTTTAATCAGTTGATCTTGGCTTTCAGTAGACTCGGTGTGGCTTCTGCTTGGTTGGAATGAAAACCTGCACCCACACTGGCCCTTCCCGGATAAGACTGGACATCCCTGACCTAGACTGTTTACAAAAAGACTTTTCATATTGTAAATGATCTTTTTTTAATAAGTCATGATACTAATTAACAGAATGAGTTAACAAGATGTTATTTAATGCTTAATACTTAATTATTACTATTATTAATGGCTGTTCACATACGTCTCAGTTGGCTCTTAATGTATGTATACACTTCATTATTTCCTGATGTGCTAAGGATTAGTTCATGTATTAATTCATTATTATTAAAGCATTAGTTATGTATTTGTATATTGCTTCTTTGTGGACTTTATAGTGAAGTGTTACCCATAAATTAATGAAAGGGCAATGAGGTTCTGTTCTCTGATGTAACACATCAGCAATCAACTATTTCTGCTCCAGTCTGTATCTGAAGAGCATGTGGATGTACCATGACTGTAAACACAGTCAGAATGAGATTCAGTTCAGAATCAGGATATTGTTGGCCTGATTTATTGTATCTTCATAAACTTGGATCACTGCAGAGTTTAGTATCTATTCATTCATTTGGCTGATGCTTTTATTCAAAAGGGCTGAGTGAGACAGAATCCAATCCAAGCACCAAGATGGGCACAGGGATAAGGGCTGGGATTTGAACTCAACCACAAAACCTAATGGAAAACTCCACCCTGAAACAAATTAAACATGGTTATATTGAAATAAATGTGATGTGTTTAGTGTTTCTGGTGCTAACATGTTGGGTGGTGCTGTATTTTTGTTATTCCAGTGAGAAGTTAGCGGTTGTCTACTGTGCTGACATCACAGGGGGACATTGCTAGTGCAGTTACAGTGGTGTTTAATAGGAAAAAAATTTTAAAAGATTTCTCTTTTAGCTCCTAAAAACAAAAAAAAAACCACAAAAGCTGCCTGGACAGACTAAATGACTAAAGCGCTGCTGCATTGCTCTCTTTATTTAGTGGTTAAGGTTCAAACCCCAGGTCAGGCTGAGAACCATGGTGGGACACTTGGCCATGGCACCGTATCATTTATGACGGGATAAAAGCCTCTGCCAATTGACAATCAAGGAAAACACTAAGCTCTGCAGTGTTGTAATCCTCCAAGAGAGAAGAGTTACTCCAAGCTACTCTAAGATTTAATTCTGAAGAGCTCATTCACTTCTAATCTACTGTTAGACGAAGTGGGCGTGGCCTGTGCATTTGTTACCAGGATGCACCCCCCGCTGGTCCGGTGGCGGCGTGTCACACCGAGCCAATGGCGAGCGATCTCATGCCACTTGCGGGCAGGGCGTGCTGGCTGGGGGCAGGGTCCTGCGTTCACACACGCTCCTCTCGCCTGCCTCATTACACATAAACACGTGTTACAGGAAAAACACACAGCGTCCTGTATATGTGCGGACTATGACATGTGCTATACTGTATACAAATTTCGCCTTGCCTGACTATGGAATTTTCAGTGTTACTTCAGCGCCAAGTTGTCATAACCTTCTTGAACTTGCTGAAGTTACCTACCAAAAAAACCCACTAGCAAATACGTGTGGCGGCCTGGGAATACCCTTCACATGGTGAAATTTTGACATATTCTACTATATATAGCTCTAAAAATACAGACTTTGTTTGACTGAAATATGTTTCTCTTTTGCACTTATCTCACAAAATGCAAAGTTATAGCAATTTAAAAATATTTTTACCTCCAGAAGTGAAAAGGGAGAAAACTGTGTCTAAAGATTTCATTCCAATTCCACTGAAAGACACCAACACACTGATTGTCTAAATGCAACTAATATTTATTGATTTAATTTGCATTTAATTAAATTTGTGGTAAATAATTCCTGAAGTAAAAAGTCAGTCACTCAACTGATCACTGTTTGCTCTTACACTGGTTCTGAAAGATTCACTGTGAGTTTTGTTCCGTTAGCTAAATTTCTCCTCATTTTTGATTCATGCTTAAAAATTACAATTTTGTCCTCTGCCATTTTTACAGTGTAAGCGATGGAGCTTGTGCATAGCCAGTAACTTGACAGCTGGTATTGATTCTGTCTGTTTTCCTCTGGTACGTAACCATCAACTTGATCAAAGCATGCTGTTCAATGTGTGATAAAACATGCTTAGCTAGCAAGCTAGCAAACTTTTTATTCATTTATTTATTTATTTAGTTATTTATTTTAATTTTTTAGGCAGACTGTCTGTTTTTACAGCTGTGTTTGTTAAACTGGCTCGTTATTTACCTTGTGCTATTTACCTAGTATCTCTGCATGCATAAAATATAGGCAAGGAACAATAACATTTTTGCATCCTTTCGGTGAAATATATTTATGATTTCTTTAGTAGAGGTGATGAAAGAATGTTTTGCATGAAGAATGAATTTGCCAGAATTCAACCACAGCAACGACTGATGGGTTTTCCCAGACCACCACAGATATAACACATGCATCACTTCACTGTATTACTTGAAGCAGTTGGTATAAACTTTAAAAAATGTTTTATAGTCTAGAAATAATCTATATAATCTATTGTACTCTATACTCTATAGTTTATGTGGCTTCTTTCTTGGGATCAAGCCCAGTTCCTAGTGTTTGTGGTTTTGACCCTTTTTGCCTGTACGTTAGTGCTGCAGTATGGGTTAAATTCACAGTGGTGATTCAGACATGCAGTTTGCATGACGATAGACTGGACGCTATGAGCGTTTGTACCTCGTACTTTACTTTGGCCGAATTTGAGGGCAGGAGACAATGTAGGCAAAGCAAAATTCTGTTTTAACAAACATGGTGGACCAAGCGGTCACTCTCTGACCGAGGGGTACATTTACAAATATAAGTGAATTGTTTCTCTTGCAGCTAACAGTCATATTTTGGATAATATTTCCTTTTGTAAATTTCCAGAAGCCTGAAACAACAACAACAAAAAAGCCTAGCCAGACCCATTGCATGGCAATATTTCAAATCACAGTTCAAAGGTTTTTTTAATTATATAATTATTACAGGTGTAGAAACACTTCAGCAATCAAACGGAGCTTTAATTAGTTGCTGTTTTACGTCATTCACTGTATGTGGCTTGGAATCCAACACAGTTTATGTGCTCAAGTAACAGAATGTTCCAAGCCGTAAAAACAGGTTTTTATAAAGGTGTTATTTTCAACACCATTATTTTAAATGACGCTGTTCTTGCCCCCGCATTTCATGCTTTTCAGATCCTGTTAGTAACCTCTATACGCTGAAACTGAAATGGAGCGCTATGTGGGTTCAGAGAGACAAAATCATCCACGCACACAAAATGAGGACACCCAAATCTCTACCTCATCCACTATATTTAGATGCATCGAATGTAGCAGGACCACACACACACACACACACTCACCATTTCTGTGTCCTGGCCTCTGGTTTCTGGAAGTAGCGGCTTCTCCTCGATGAATTGCTGTTCCTTCATGCCAGCCATCTTGGAGAGCAACCTGAAATCACCATAGCAACAGACAAATACCTGAGATTAGACAGGCTGCTTCAGAGCATCCCATTACAACATCAGATTTATCTCTCAGCATCCAAAATGAACACATTCCCCATTTAATACACATTACTTATATAATATGCACCTTATTAAGTAAATGGGGATAAACTAACTCCAGCACTGTGTGCATGTCAAGTGTATATATGTGTGTGTGTGTGTGTGTGTGTGTGTGTGTGTGTGTGTGCGTGTGAAGTCATGTAGGCCTGAACAGCTCCATCACTTAGCAGGATGCCTATTCAACAGAAAACAACAACCCAGCCTGCTAATGCTAATCAACCTAGCTGAATGGACTCAACAGGGTGTGATTCATTGCAGGTCATTTCACCTATTCACACAGCCAAAGATTAGCATCGTGCTATTTCACCATGCTACAGCATGCACACACACACATTCACACTTCATAATGCACTTATTCTTAAGCAGAGTTGACAGAAAAATCACATAAAATTATTTCTAACAGACAGCAGCAGTGAGAAACAAACCAGCAAAGCAGTCAACAGTGATTAAGCGTAAATAAATTTATGGACGTTTAATAGAAAAGTGTTTCCCTTTACACTAGGGCTGTCAAAAAAGTTATCACTATTCAAATACTATGAACATACCCAAATGCTCATAATGATGTATTTTTGATTATGTAGTAATGTTTACACACTTTATGTAGTCTCGTGTACTGTTAATTGTTGCACCACGGTCCTGGAGAACCGACATTTTGTTCCGATGTATACAAGCTATATGGAGGAATGACAATAAAAAATTGACTTGACTTATGTTTAAAAAAAAAATACACATTCTGATGTTTGAGATCACAAGATCTACTTTTAGTCACCTAATGAAAGTCTATTGACAGCTTTCTAGGTAAATTACTCTTTCTTTTTTGAAACAGGAACAGGAGCTCAATAAATATAATAAAAATAAAATTGAGCTAAACATAAAAAATATTTCTGTAAGTAAATGAATAAAAGAGATTACTGTGAGTAAAGAAATTAAAATTAATCTGAAACATTAAATTTTATGAAGAAATTATGATTTTTAAATTAATTTTTTAATTTTTATTTATAAATGTATTTTTATTTATTAATTTTTTTACTTTATAAAAATTATAATTTTTATTTTTTATTAATTATTACTGTGAGTAAATGAATAAAAATACATTTGGACCATTAATGTTTGTGATTAAATTATGATGCTACCTCTTCTTTCTTTCTTTCTTTCTTTCTTTCTTATCGCTTTAGAGAGTAACAGTTTTTGGCTTCTGTGATTTTTGCGAGTGTTACTCTCTAATGTCTGTTGCCGCATAATATGATCAGAATTGACAGGAGCTTTCCCAATCACAGATGACTACAGTCAGGCTTTGCTTAAAAAGTGCATCTATGTCACAGGTTTATCCGATTGAAGAGTCAAAAAGTTTACACTGTAAAAAATTTACTGTAGATTTACAGTAATTTACTGGCAACCTGGGTTGCCTATAAAGTATTGTAAAATTTACGGTAAACAACTGTAAAACATATTTATAGTAATATCATACATAGTATAAAATAACATAACCCAGCATGTTGATGCAGGATACAGCTGAGCAGAAGGGTCTTGCTCAAGGATCCAATCAAGGCAGTTTGGTGGTGCTGGGATTTGAAAACATGACCTTCTTATCTGCAACCACTGAGCTACCACAGCTAGCACAACTAGCACAGCTAGCTTGCACTGATTCACTGCAATCTTTTAGTGGCGTTAAGTCAGTGCTAGAAGTAGTTGAATCAGTGCAAGCTGGTTTGGGTGGAGTCGTTGTGTAGTTGTGGTGGCTCAGTGGTTAAGGCTTTGACTCCCAGCTCAGAAGGTTGTGTGTTCAAATCCCACTATTACCAAGCTGTCATGGTTGGGTAAGACCTGTAACCTTTGACTCATTCATATCCTGCATCAGCCAAAAGAGCGAGTGTGCTGGGTTATGTGTCATTTTATACAACACTAAGATACTACAGTATTTTACTGTAAATATATTTACAGTAAAATACTTCAGTAAAAACCAAAACTGCCAGTAAATTACTGTAAAATTTGCAACAATTTATTACAATGTAGGTATAAGCTACGTGTGCTATCATAAAGTGGTTACTGAGTGCTTTTGTCATTCTATTCTTTGTTGTCATTTTTTTTTTTTGCTGCAACAAATGAATTTCCTGTTAGGGATCAATAAGATTATCTCATCATACTGACTACATATTCAATATGGTTCTAAATGTTCTAGAGTTTTTTCTGTAATTTATTGGCAGTCAACCATTTGACTGTGATGGTGTGAGAATGATTCAGCAGCTCTTGAGGGGTTGATTAGTTTGGTTGCATAACAGCAGACAAAAATCACACAATCACAGCCAAAGTGTTGGGTAACTGTGACAACAGCGGCCAGCATGCATTCTCTCTCTTTCTCAAATGTGTTAATGAAGAGGCCTGAAAACAAGAAGCTCTTTCACTCCAGACCAAGTCTCGCTAAACCTGTTACATTATTCATCAAGTTAAATCCAGTTGGACAGTTTTTTTTTTTTTTTTCCAGAAGTAGTCTTTCCCTTACATAAAAGACTTCCTAATGGACGAATGCCTAAGTGCTCATCAGACCTGATCGGCTTCCTTATAGTCCCTCCTCTGGCCAAATTCATAAACCAACATTCCATTAATGCTGACTCACAGATGTTTATGAGTCGTTCTCAGCTCCTGAAAAGAGACATCTGACATCCGTTTTGTCTCATATTTTCTCCTTGCCCAAAATAGCACCTCTATCACATCAAACCACGATGACTTACACAAGCTTTTTATTGGGCTCCGCACCCATGCCAGTGTTGCTATGGCAACGTCAAGCAGCATCGGTGAACCCTGCTGGGTTGTTCTGTTATTTCTACATCGACACTTGCCCCTGCTTTCAATATGCATACTGTCTGAAGTGCTATTTTAAACATTTAAGCTATTTCATAAAATAGCGTAAAATGGTAAAGTAATCTTTTACATTTTTTTAAAGCCAAAGTTCTGTTTCTATACCTTTTTTTTTTAACTTTCTGTGGAACTTTCATTTGATCATGGGATGGCCTTCTCTAAGAAAGATTCATGCCACCCTCCCACCCTGAATTTACACAGGGTCTGACTCTGTCTCAGGAGAACAAATGCTGCACAAATATTCTGCCTTGCTAGGCAACCTACTACTGAATGGAACACAGGGGTAGTGAAAGCGTGAAAGCAATTATTATAATGTGTATGTTGTTTATGTAAGGAATAAAACACAAGCAGGCACGCTGTTACAGAAAATAATCCATGACAGGATGGTGTGATGCGGCTCAATGAGAAGAGTTACTGTTACCACCCCAAAGTTGATTCGTTTCCAATAACAGAATGTCCTCAGTTTTTTGTTCATCATACCACAATATTTGTAAACAATTATAAATTCTTAATTTATTATAATATTTCTTTTATCCATTATAATGACATTTAACATGGCACCTTCTCTCTCCGGTCAGTCAGAACCACATTAGCCAATTGTGGGCATCTGTGAGCTCATGAATAAACAAGACTGCAGCTAGTACCCTCTTCCATTAATCCAGCTGGACAGGTAGAATTACTCTATGACGTTCCTTGTGTAGCAGTTTGAAAAGATGCAGTGACTGGGTAAGTTTTTCAGTTTGGTTCTGTCATGTGATAGAGGAGAACTAGCTAATGGCTGGGACTTGGCAATGACTAAACTTGGTGAAAATGGGCAAAATACTCAAAATGTTTATCTGTGTTAAAGTGGTTAGTGTAAAGGGTTCTGTTACATTCTGTTAAAATAAATCTAGCTGTTCGTGTGGGGAATAAGTCTGACCTAGTATATCAAGTCCCGGTCAGTGGCAGAAAACTGGGTTCTGTGTGTGTGTGTGTGTGTGTGTGTGTGTAAGCATGTTTTTATATCTTGGTAGGGACAAAATACCCTCACATGACAGTTTTGACCTTATGGGGACATTTGGCTGGTCCCCACAAGGAAAACAGCTTTTTATTTATGCTTTTATCTGAAAAAACTGAAAGAGCCAAACGGTTCCCAATGCACAGGTTAGAGTTAAGGTGTAGGTATAGAATTAATTAGCGGTATTAATAGGTCCTAACAAGGACAGGAAGACAAGGATGTGTGTGTGTGTGTGTAAAATTGAAATCTGGTGCAGTTGTGTATATGGGGCAGCAGACTGAATTCTAATAACAGCGCCTGGCTGTCAGAAGCATCAGCAATTGGCTCAATAACCTGGCAACAATCAGAGACAAAATATTGACTCTCCTCCAGTCAAGACAAACCTAATAATGCCACAAAATAACATCCTTCCTGTCATCTGGCCTGGTCTGTTTATTATTATGCTGGTGCTTTAATATGATTTTAATCTGCAGTCATATCAATGACAATGCTAATGAGTTATGCAGAAGGACACTGGAAACTATCCTCATGCAGGGAAGATTCCCATAGGTTAAAAAAAATGTATTATTTAAACATAGAACTAATGATAAGGAGCATGTTAATGAGGAAGACGAAAGACAGAAACCAGACCAGGTAGAGAACAGAAGCACTAATAAGCAGGAACTGTTGTTTTTTATGCTAACTTTTCTGCTAGCTTAAGTCACAGGCTTTTGCAGTGGTCTCCACTCTAGCCTTGTGGGCTATCTGGCTCTCAGGCCATGGTGTAACAAGCGAATTATTTAGCTTTTCATGTGTTAAGCCAGATGTATTGGTAGTTAGGAAACATTAAACCAGGGTAGGGCAGTTAATCTATAGGACTAGTGTTGAGAAACCCTGATCTTTAGCATGTTTTCAGAGAACTGCTAATCAACCAAATCCCAAATGGTTAGCAAAGAACAGAAGGCTGTACCTCCAATTAGAAGGTGGCTTATGTTTTTGAAGACCTTTAATTACACCTAGTACAAGAGAGACAGGCAGAATCTGAACATGAATCCTAAAAGGAGGTATAGATCACTTCTTTTCTTGAATTGGTGCTTTTACAGGATGAGCCACTACAGAGAGCTCCTCCAAATGGAACCTAGTTTAACCTTTTAGCGTTTGCTTTAAGCCTGTGAGATTTAAGCAAGATTACTGCACATCACACTGTACAAGATGATACCACTAAAATATTGGCCTGAGTTCTATAACAGACTTCACGAAGGCACATTTGTTCTTCAACTCAGATTATACGATGAAGATCCTCCAAAGATAGACCTGTAACAAAATAACCACGTTCTGCTTACATTACCAATCAGTGTGATCTGAGGTCGTGCAGAAAATGGAGTTGCATATACAGAAACATCCTTCAAGGTGAGCTTAAGGTAATAAGGATTATTTTTTTGTCCATTACCATGTTTTGTTTATGCTTTGTCATCGCCATTAAAGTATCTTTAGCTGCCCCGTGAGTTTCATGTCATCCTATGCCATCTTCCTGTTGGTGATTTTAGACGAGATTTGTAGCATCAATCACACTCTATGATTTTAACACTTCCAGAACTTTATTGGTGACAGTGTTGACTTTGGATTCAATGGCACTAAACTGATGGCCAAAGAATTCTTTTATGATGTGTGATTTTCATCAGCTACAGCAGCACTGACTGAAAATTGTACAGTGTAAACCTGGCTTTATATCTTTCGGCATGTCTGCAATTTCCTTTATTTCTCAAAACAGCACTCATGGTAAGCCATTGTAGCCTTTTTTTTTTACAGATAGCCTTTTTTTTTTTTTTTTTTACAGATTCTCCTTTGCAAATACCAGTTCTGTGATGGATACAAACATGGGCAGGTTTAGAAAATGGTCCTGTTAGAAAGATGACTAACAGTCGTTCAGAAACACAGACTGTCTACATAATGTAGATTGTATATATAAGAATTTGCACATTCCTATGAAGCAGAATTGCTCAAATATACCCCCTGGGCAGACCAAGGTTAGTGGCAACCAAGCAAGTAGTATCCCTGCAGGACAATGGCAACTATTTTGTCATCTTGCTTCATGTGCTCAGTTCAGACATCTTCAAGGACCTCAAAGGATCTGTATTGGAGAATGTTAGATGGCTTGCACTGTCAGCACCAGAACTGTTGATTAAAAACATAAAAACAGTGAACTAAATGGTGCCATTGTAAGGCTGCTCACTTCACACCTCTGGAGTTTGGGTTATGGCCCACAAGCACGGTCCGGCTATCTGGCTCTCAAGCCATAGCGTCAGAGACACCACGTGCCTCTGGAGGAATTTATGTTTCCAGCTCCTGTACAGAGATTCCTGCCATGACGGATCAACGGCCGAGGGACTGCGCCAGGCCAGCAGATGGTAAAGCAGCATGTGGTTTTCTACATGACTGATTTTACCACTGCCAAAAGAAGGGGCACTTTTAAGATGTTTCTGATCAAACCCGCCATCAAGACGCTTGATCAAGACACTCTGACAGCGTCGGTCCACGTTTCTTTCTTAGTTACTTGGGTCCTCACCTACACTGTGCAAGATGTCAAAATGAAGTTGTAGTCTTCTATTAATCCAGGTGCACTGTTGCTTTAAAAAGAAACCCAACTATGAACCAGGACTCTCAGGAACAGTCAGTGGATCACATACCATTGTCTTCAATAAGACAATCTCTTCAACTGCACCTGATCTTTGTGTGTGAGAAAATTTTATAGCATCTTCATCTCCATCACAGTCCAAAATAAATGCTGGGTATATGACTGTGAGACCTGCAAACAAGCGCATCGTCAGCAAGTCGACTAATGCACTTTGTTCCGCTGCCAAAAAAAACACAGAGATGGAGGAGTGGCTGTTTATTCAAGATTTTTTTGCATAAATTCTTGCACTGATTGGCCAGTGAGAAACAGCAACTTAGACAATCTATCACTACTACCCTGCAAGCTATGAATGTGGCCCCATGCTGTGCAATGATTGGTTGCTTGCATGCAACACAGATCTGTAAATGTATTCTCCTCAAGGTGACATGGGCAGACGTCACGATTGTTGGGTCGATGGAATTTATGTGAAATAAAAGACGGACAAAAAGAAATGAAGGGATGGACTGAATGCCAGAAAAAAAAAATCTACGAGCTACGTTTGCAAGCAGAACTACGTACATCGTCTGCAGCAGGGTCTGTGAAACCGTGCAGCTAGTCTTGGAGGGGAAGTTCCAGAACAATCCGGGCCCCATCTAGCAGTACAAAACAAGAACCGTTGAAGTTTGCACTATACACATAAAGAGCATTAAAATGTATATCTAAGGCATTTTTGCATTGAACTGTGGATGCAAAATAAGCATCCAGTGATATCGGCATCATTCAGGCTTGAGGGAAAAAAGGCAAAGCAAAGCTGAGATGCTAAACAAGAGCAGACAAAATGGGAGCCTTTACAAATTAGAACTCTGAGGTCGAATAACTTTTTTAAAAAGAGGCAAAGCAACTAGGCAGTATGATTCTAGACACAAAAGACAAACATTTGTCTGACTTTCTGCAGTCCAGACCTAACAGGGAGGATTCAAGTCCATGAGATATATAACTGAGGCAGAAAGAAAGTTGGCAAGACAGTGTGTGTTGCATCGTTATGTAACATGGAACAGGCACTGCATGTGAGCATTCTCAGTAGTTTGAGTCCGAGAGATCCCACAAATGGCAGTTTTCTCCACAGTTTATTGCTGGACTATTGATGTTACCCAGTTAATCTCAAGTATTGTCTAATCATGAACAAATCTACGATAATGTTTCTGGTTCAAAGGCATGTTGAGACTCAGTAGAGGAGTGAGGATTTGCCAGCTGAGCCCTAAAATATATATGTGTAGTTCTGTGCAGACTTAATCCGTGTATTGCAAAAAGCTTGCTGTTCATCGTCAGTATGACAAGCTTGAACTTCAGCCAAATCACACATGTGTAAACGATATATGCACATACGTATGTACATGCACAGTGGGTACTTTACAATACAGACTATACTGTGCATCTACTGGAAATATATCACTATAAGGTACAATAGAGTTAAACTGCATTCTCTGCAAACTGAGTCTTAATCTTGTTGTTATACACATTATTCCATAGAAATATAATGAAACACAGTGTTACTGATGTCAGAGTGAGTAATGTTCTATTATGTTACTCACAGGTGCTCTTTTTGTAGTCCATACCAAACCATTTGAAAATTGTTTTGGCATCTAGATCCTGCCTAAGTCTAGTCCTACACTAACCATCACTAAAATTCAAATAGCATCCAACATTGAGACAAACCAGCCCTTGATGCTGTGTCTATTTCACAAATCAGAGTGGAAGGGAATGCTGGGAGGGGCCAGTGGTTTCAAAACCTGATTTCCAAAAGCTCTGACCAATTGAAACCAACTTAAAACGAGCCCCAGTTTGGGACCATACCACCAGAGGAAAGTTCCAGCTCAGCGCTGCAGTCTGGCTTCTCACCAGCTGCTTAGGCGTCAAATATTATGTGAAGTGCGGCTGGTGATTAGGTCGAGACCAGATAACCATTGTTATCGGTTAGTTAGTATACAGCCTCCAAATATATCCCAAGCACATAGCAGAGGCCGGATGAATCCCAGAATGCCACCTGTTAAAGCTAAAGGTGTGTCCAGATTGATTTTCAGCAAGGTCCCTTCTGACATCTGACGCAGCTCTTTTGCAGGTTAATAAATCTAATGTAACGACCTTCACTTCCTCAGCCAGACGTGTAGCAAATGCACAAGAAGCTCATCGTTCACACACTGCGAGCCTGAACGTGTGCGTAGGAGTGTGCTGAGTGGTTGTAAAGGTCATTAGGGGGGCCTTAATCTGTCATACATTCTATCTCTCTCTAAGTGTCCTCCGACATGTAGCCATTAGCTACACACACCAACAGAAAGTCAGCACAAGCTTACAAAACACACACACACACTTTGGAGACTTGCGTATTAGCTTCACAAATACAGAATAAATGAAACAAATAAATAAAGATATAAAGATCTGAATATCTCCTACCTGAAGGCTTATGCGTCGGCTGTTTCTTCTGCGGAGGAGATTTCAGAGTGTTTACCTTCTTTGTTTTTCTGCTCCTTCTGTGAGCGTGTGTGTGTTGTTGAGATGCTGCTACACTATGAAGGCTCTGCTTTCTGAACCTCTTTTTCTCTCTCTCTCTCTCTCCCACCCTTACTCCCTTCCTTGCTCCCTCCCACCCTCCACGGTAATAAACAGAGAGCACGTGTCGTCGTGGATGATGCAGCATGAGCGCACACTAAGCGAGAGAGACAGACAGAGAGAGATAGAGAGGGAGGGAGGAAACAAAGGGACTGGAGAAAGAATATAGGCTAAGGAGTAAAGAAAAAATTATAACGGGGAAAGGAATGGAGGGAAAATATTTACATTGAAGGAAACTAGTGGAAATAGCACTTATATTATGGAAGACTATTGAGGTCTACAAGCAGCCCAATGGCTAATGAAACCCAACCCAATACCAAAACTAAAAATATGCCTTTCCTAACAGTAAATAGGATTCCTTCATGCATCTTCAGTAACCTCTTTATCCAGGTCAGGGTTATGGTGGATCCTGAATCTATCACGGGAATACCTGGTGTGAGGCAGGAATACACCCTGGATGAGATCCAAGTCCATCACAGGGCACCATTCACCCACTCATTTGCACTTAGAGTAGCCAGTTCAGCTATTGACATGTTTTTGGCAGGTGGGAGGAAACTGGAGAACCTGGAGGAAAGCCACGTGGATACAGGAAGAACATCTGAACATGTGACTCTCCACACAGACAGTAAACTGAGCTCAAATAACACACACACACACACACACACATGTATATATATATATATATATATATATATATATATATATATAAACTCTTTTAAAATGAGAACCCACAAACGTATCTTTGAAAAATGGACCAATCAGAAATCACTTTGTCATAAGATGTAATGTTTATAGGCATTTCTCACGTTACTTGCTTGCATTTGTAGTAATTCTAGTGCATCTAAAATGTCTAGATTTTTTCAGCAAAAATTGCATAATCATATATCTACCTCTTATAGCATGATCAATTTACAGGTTTCTGATAGCCAAAAGTCAGTACTTACTACATTTCCTATGTATTTTTATTTCAAACAAAATTCCTTTGGATCTTTGCACTCCAGCCAGCATTTTCCTGTTGCCCTACAAACAATCTAAATGCAGAGTTACACTTTAGTAAATTAGCAGCATGTCATCCTGTGCTGTCTTACACCATTAAACTCTATTTCTTCCTCATTCTCATTTCTGCAGCGTGTGCTATAGTAGGCAAAAATGAACCCCCAATCTCTGCAACTGTTTCTTACTACTGGAATAACTTTGCTGAAATATGATGCACTATGAATATAAAATGACTGAGCATTTGGCACAAAACATGTTTTAGTGAAAATATTTGCAGTTCTTGCATCACTGTCATCTCTTAAAGGAATGGTTTGGCAAAAAAAAAAAAAAAATTTAATTTACGTAATGTTCCTGAATAAAAACAGAATGTAGTGGATCAGTCAATTTTTAACTTTTTAATTTTGTATTGGAGCTACAAGGCCAGTGTAGCTATCAAGTAATGGAAGTCTCACCTCAAATCCTTTAACAAACATTATATTTAACTGTAGTGTATATTACTATAACAGCTGGAGTAGGAGCTATCCTGATGGACACATTACAATTAGACTCATCCAAAATCATAACATATACAGTACGTATGTTTCTTTTCTATAACTCACTGTAAGAGTATAAAATCATATCATAGCTGGGCATACAGTACATAATCCAGAAGATACTTGAATATTTTTACTTAATTCTGTGAAGCTTGTTTAAGCTAAAATAATGAAAGGTTTTGAATATTATAAGGTGTGGTACAGAAACAGTGGACTGATGATACTCAGACATTTGTGAATGTGTTACGGCTGCCGCTGATGATAAGCATCATGATATTTGCCTGACCTTCTGTGTTAGCTGGAAGCCAACCAAGCAGTCTCCCGAGGAAAGACGATGATGAATCACAGTTAATCGATGTGTCCTCATTAGATTTCCAGGACATGAGAAACTGTGCTGTGCTCCTGTGTGACATTAAATGTGTCTCAGACTACAACTTTGGATTGCCATTGCACTGCAGCAGTACTCAATCCCTGTGCACTTCACATTCTTGTGATTTGCCTGCTAATGCTAGTACAATTACATGTAAATGTAGTTGCCTGTATAATCATCAGGGGCATATAACACCTGAATACCACCTGGTGTGCATGTGCACGCATGCTGAGATTTTTCAGCTGAGTCACAAAGTGATGTACGCTCACTAAGCACTTTATTAGGAACATCTGTACACCTGCTAGTTCATGCAAATGTCCAATCGGCCAATTGTGCAGCAGCAGCACAATGCACAAAATGTAAATACAGGTCAAGAGCTTCAGGTAATGTTTACATCAAACATCAGAATGTCACAGTACACACCGTCATACAGCAATGATTCCCTAGAACATTCACACCAACTGGTGCAGGTTTCAAATGACAAGGAACCCTGGCAATCATACACAGTAACATACTTGACTAGCATACTTCTATTTCCTATTTTGGTGTGTCTGTAATATTGTTTCGATTCTTTCCAGTGATGGAAAGAGGGTTCAGCAGCACTAAAACCAGTGGCTGAGCTCTAAATTTCCTCCAGCCAAAATAAATTTAATGTAAGAAGGCTTTGTACAGGATTTATGTTTATATGTAGCAATAATGAAGGATGTGAGATGTTGGCAGAGAAGGAGGTGATGGGAGATAAGTAAAAAACGACTGGCAGCCTGAGTTATCTGGCGTTTGCGTGTCAGAGTCACTGTGTTATTACAACATGCCGGAGGTATTAGCTAAGTGTTAAGTAATATAAAGCAGAGCTCCCAAGTTGCGGTCGCTCTACCATCGGGAGATCGCGAGATTGAATCCTGATGGTGCCATAGCCATCTGTGGCTGGGAGATCAAGGGAGCAAAATTGGCCATGTACTCTGAGTGGGAGGGATGGCATCCCCCCGCCCCCTGTCAATCACAGTGATACTAGCCAATTGTGGACATCTGTGAACTCATGTATGCGGAAGAGGGCAGATAATGCTTTCCTGACTGGTGGGTGGGAACTGGCAGGTTACCAAATTGGGGGGAAAAAATAGGAAAAAGCAGTCTGAAGCATAAGCAATGCTAGTAGAACTCTGTGAACTGGTTTAACCTCCAGGTTCACCTGTCTTTGCATTAGATAAGTCTTTACATACAAAATTAGGTCTATTGTGGAAGCCTGGTTTAGCATGGCCTGGATAAAAAACCCTCGGATGTTCAAAAATGTTTTAATGAAAGTTGAAGTTAAACTCTCACTCACTAATTTTATACAGAAATAAATAGAGTTTTTCATTAAATATAAAACATTTATGCTTGTTTCTTAATAGGTTTTTTTCTCCCATCACCCACTCAACAGTATTTAGACCTAACAAACCTAGTAATCGAATGCCATTAGCACCATCAACACCCTGCATACTGCCTCTCACATACAGCCACTCCTTCACAGCACCCACCTGAGGTGTTAAAATTACCCCTACAGAGATGGTGAGAGAGAGAGAGACAGAGACAGACAGATAGACACAGAGAGAGAGAGAGAGAGACAGAGACAGAGAGAGAGACATTTACTTACCATTACACTAACAAAAATCATGCTCATAAGAAGTTTTTTTTTTTTAAATAATAGTATTTTCCCTTTAAAAGATATCATTAACACCCAGAACGAATACATATTCATTCATTCCTCTTTATTAACCACTTTGTCCTGGTCAGTGTTGTGGTGGATCCGGAGCCAATTCTGGGAACACAAGACGCAAGTTGGGAATACACCCTAAATGCCAATCCATCACAGGGCATCATGCACACAAACACACACACACACACACACACACAAACACACACACATTCATGCCTAGAGGCAATTTATATAGCCAGTCTACCTCCATGCATGTATTTGGGAGAACACTGAGGAAGCACATGAGGACATGGGGAGAACATGCAAAACACACAGACAGTGACCTGAGCTCAGGATTGACCCAGAACCCTGGAGCTGTGAGGCAGAAGTGCTGCCCACTTATATTCCAGTCCCCTGGCATTCTGTTGTTGCCTTTTACCAGTTCCTCTGCCCCATCTTGTGCCTCCCTGAGAGCACCCCACAAAAAGCAGCACCAAGCTTCATTGGCATCAAGTGGCATCATGTGCTGTAATCACAAAATTGAACTTTTTTTCGATATACATGTTCAGCATGATTGGCAAAAATGGGGACTGCATACAAGGAAAATGGAGGTGGGTCAGTGAAGCTTTGGGGCTGTTTTACGCAGGTGGTCCCGGGACACTTGTGAAGATTGATGGCATCATAAATTTTGCTAAATATCAGAATGCTTGCAGTCCAATCTTTGTTGCCTCTGCCAAGAGGTTAAAAGTCAGCTACTAGATAGATCTTTCAAGATAATCAGAGCAAACATACATCCAAATCAACACAGGAATGGTTACAGAATCAACGTCTTACAATGTCGTGAAGATTACATCCACATGCACATAGTTAAGAATATAAATAATCATAAAAACAAAGTATTTGCCCTGTAGTCTGGAGAGTGTGAGGTTGAATCTGGTGATGTCATAGTCGTCCATGGCCAGGCGTTCAAGAGAGCATACCTGGCCCTGCTCTCTGGGTGGGAAAGATGCTGTTACTCTCTCTCCTGTTAATCAGAGTGACACTAGCCAATCGTGGGCATCTGTGAGCTCATGTATATGGAAGAGGGTATTTGGCAGAACAGCCCTCAACCCCCTGGTTAGTAGCTGTCGTGTGATGAGGGAGAACTAGCAAATGGGTTGGAAATGGCTAAAATTGGGAGACAATGTGGTTAAAATATTCTGCATGGAAAGTGTGTGTGTGTGTGGGGGGGGGTTGTGCTCCAACCTTGGCTAGTGACTAAGGGAGGTTGCCAATGGATGGATGGATGGATTGATTGATGAATAGATAGATGCATGGATGGATGGGCCTTAAACAAACAGAAAGAAAGAGAGTAGAAAAATAATGAACTAGAGAAGATGGAAATGAAAGAGACTTATGACTTATGAGTTATACTATATAGAGCTGGAGACAGAGGAGGAGACCAAGAAAGAGAAAATGGAAAATATATTCCGAGCCTCCCACCCGGCTAAAAATGCTGTGTATTGTTAGCAGCATAGGAGCAGAGAGATTAACAAATGGAAGACGAGTGTGGGTGTGTTAGCGCAGAGCCGTCTAATCCTCACACCTCTCTCTCTCTCTCTCTCTCTCTGCCTCCAGGACTGTCTGTTCTTTTCGAAATATAGTCGAGTGTAATCTCTCTCCGTTTTTCTCTCTCTCACTATCACACACACACGTACCTCACGCACACTTGAGCACTTACAACCTTTTTCTGATGCTGATTCAATACTAGTAGCAAAAACCAAGGAGCAACATTGACTATAAACCACTAACATCCTTCATCACATATCAACAGTTTCCATCAGACACTAATTATCAAATGTCCTTACCCCCCAACCCCCCACCCCACAAACACACACACACACACACACACACACACACACACACACACACACACCCTTTTGTTATTTGCTAATATAATTTATTAATGAAGAGTACATGATTTGGGTTGATATAGATTCTCACTACTAATGCTTGAAAATGGTGTAGATGTAAAAATGTAAAAAGTAAATAAATATTTTAAAAAATCTGTTTATGATGTGCCTGGACCCCTTACATGTCTCAGTTGTTTTATCCAAAGCCACTGATGTTTTCAAACCTAATAAACACCCCTACAAGAAACCAGCGATATTCCCATCACACATCAACATTCATATATTCATATACTGTATAGTCACATCCCTATTTATGAATAATGCAGGTCTTCAAAGGAGCTCTGAATCTTAGACCAGGAAGGCCATAGGCATACTGTTACAATCACACAGAGGGAAATCAGATAATCCAATCCACCACATTAGACACAGCACATCCTTTTAATGCTCCAACAAAACCTGTCTACATGAGATGCTAAATTTGATATGCAACTCTTCATTTCTCTGGGGTTTGGAAGAAGATACCATATCAATACATCTAATTTAATGGTAGTTTCTATCCTCTGGTAATATGCATCATAATCAGATAATAATACTCATTGTCCTACATATAAAAACACATTTTAGTGTTTTTTTAAGGGCCCAGTTCTCTGGCAATCCTGCGATTTGAACTTACCACCTTCTGGTCATTAGTCTCTTAAACTGGTAACGTTCTATCAAGACTCATTTAAACCAGACAAGAACCCGACTGTCCAATCCGACCAGAGATTGGAGACATCAGAGATTGGAGACATTCAAACAGCAAGCTTGAATAACACAGGGACATATGGCTTAATCTGAGTGATAAATTTATGCTTCTTTCGTACATACTTATTAAACAAAATAAACAGCTAATATATTTTGAATAAAAAAAGTAAAACATCTTGATTCTTGGCTTTTTTAAATATTTCCCAGAATGAATTATAGCAGTGGCTCTCAAACCTTTTTGTAATCAGGGACCCCTTTAAGTGTAAAATACATTCCAGTACAAATTTATTTCATGAACATTATTGTGTACAATAATATTTTGTCTATTAATTACAGCCATAAAGCTTTTTATTCCTGACCTTTCCACTGACATAACACATTAGGTTGAAGTTGACATTATTTACAGGGTACTTGTTTTTGAGTTAAGTTAAGTTTGGATTAAACCCATTCAATTCAAGTAACCAGTCATACTGGCTCATCACAATAAGAACCCAAGGATAAATAAAATAAATTTGATTAATGTCAAATTCACCAACCCCTTGGCTATGCTTCAAAGACCCCTGGGGGTCCCCAGACTCCACTTTGAGAAACACTGCCTTATAAGATGAGCAGCATGGCTTAACAAATTACATAGCAGAACATTAAATTAACTCATGACATAACAGAAAAACTGGGACACTGAACTGCCCTCTCTTTGATTGGACATTTTTTCTGTAAAAGCCGATAAAATCTGCCTGGTCCAACAAACAGACAGTCTGCAGTGATTGCATGATCGATATGCCAGAGGCTAATGCCGATAACTTCCATTACAGAACTCACAGAGCTGACCTCCATTTCACACATCTGTTTATGTCACAGGGACTGTTTAATGCTTGTATTGTATTATTGAGAGAGAGATGTGAAGATTTGTTTTGTTTATTGACCCAAATGAAAATTTGTGCACACACATACTTCCATTCTGACAGTGCAATATCTGATTGTCACCTTTAATACACAAACCTCAGATGACCCCGCTGAAAGGTCACTATTCCCTAAATGAGCACACACGAATACACAGTGTATATGTTAGCGCTGACACACAGATGTTTCAGTGTAATTTAATGTTTAAACTGACCTTTAATTTCTGTCTCCTGCACAAGAGCATAAACACAGTGACACACTAAACACACCCTCTGCTGGCCAAAAGACACAGCTCTTACTTCAGGTACACATCTTGAACTATTCACTGCATAAAAGATCAGTTTATAGTTGACACTAAATTGAATATGATATGATTTATAGGTGTTTTGTTTGTTAGTGTTGTATTTTGGTATTCTAGTAAGAAGTCAGTGCTTGTTCTCTGTGCTGATGTCGCAGAGTAACATTGCTAGCGCAGTTACAATGGTGTTGAATAAAAGACAAAAACTGCACAATATTCAAGTGACCCATCCTTACAAAACAGTAAAGGTTTACCTTTATTAAAAGTAACTTAAACTTCACAGGTATATTAAAGACAAAATTCCCTCTCACACACATAACACTCATTCTCTCTCACACACACAGCAAAATCCTGCTCTCTCTGATCAGTGTCTCTGTTCCTGGCTGCTCAGCCTGTCCATCCCTCTCACCTCACTCTCTCTCTCTCTCTCTCTCTCTCTCTCTCTCTCTCTCACACACACACACACACACACACACACACATACATCTAATTCTCGCTCTGATCTGTGCTCGGCTGCTCAGGACTGCAGCTCAGTGATCTTCCTCTTGCGGTAGTTAGTCACGAGGTTGGAGGCGGTGAGCTGTGACGCTCTGCCTCTCTCCCACAGCTGGAAGGCATTAAGTCCATTCTGGCCTGAGCGGAACAGCGCCCTCTCCAGGCAGTCTAGCCGCTCCAGAAGCACAGATGTGTCCTCGTTATAGGCGTTCTGGGACGAGTCCATGGTGCGGCGGAAACGGCCGATAAACGTCTGGAAACAACAGGAAAACAAACAAACAGAGGTACTGTATGAGGGGAGAACTTGTGTCTGGTGCTGCATGTCCACAGTTCGGTGACTGTACTGCTCTAACACACCTGCTTGAAGGTATGTGTGTGAGCAGGAAAATCACCAAACTGTGCTGGACTCCAGGCATACAATGGATTCTCAGGACCTACAGTGATATCTCTCTTTACTAAAAGGAATAATAATAGTAATAATAAAACAAACACATTTAATTCATATATTATCTTTCCACTGTCCTATGATTGACACAGTATGTTGATGAATAGACAAGAATTTGAACATATAGACTGATACATAGTCGAATTGATAGACGATTAGACAGGCTGACAGATGTTTAGCCACCTCAAAACAACACTGCAGTGAGACAACAAACATCTGTGTATATACAACTTTTATATAAGTTGCTTATATTAAAATTGTGGTGTTCTGAGACTCCCAAGTGGCACAACAGAAAAGCGTTTGCCCCACCATCCGGAGATCGTGAGTTTGGATCCTGTTGGTGGCAAAGCCATAGAGCCCAAGAGAGCAAAATTGGGCATGGTCTTTACAGCAGCACTAGCCAGTCATGGGTGTCTGTGAGCTCATGCGTGCAGAAGGGGGCAGATAGCGCTTTCGTCCGTGTGCTGCATAGGCAGCAGTTTGAAAAGATGAGGACAGCTGGCTTCACATGCCTCGGAGGAAGCACAGGATAAGCCTTCACCCTCCCTGGTTGTTAGCAGTTGTGTGATAGGGTAGAACTGCCTGATGACTAAATTAGAAGAAAATCATGGAAGAAGATAAATTGTGGTGTTATTTATTGTTATGCTTTATTGTTTATATGCTGTTAACATTAATGTAGCATTTCTAATCCAGCCGTGTGCAGGGAGTAGTGCAGCAGCAGTCACGCACATGTGAAGCTCAATTTCACACTTCAAATGCATTTTCTCTGTGAGCTGCATGCCATTAGAAAAGTGTACAAAACCCTCCACCACTCCAGCTCCACCTGTGCTAAAGTTTATGAAATAGTTCCTGGTGGAAATACATGTAAACACACATCATGTAGGACATGTACAATCCTGGGGCAGTTTGACTCTTTTTTTTCGGGGTATTAGGGTATTTGTATTAATCCAAAATGCTGCTCAAAAATGTCACTACATTATAATATGCAGGTGATTAACAGTCACACAGACTCAAGATAAGAATCTGTGAACCAATTCAATAAAGAGTTGGCCTGAGGCACAGTCCGTATTCCAGTTCATCCTAAAGGTATTGAGTGGGGCTGAGGTCAGTGCTTTGTGCAGGACACTCCAACCTTGGCAAACCATGTCTTCATGGAGCTTGCTTTGTGCACAGGGGCATTGTCATGCTGGAACAGGTTTGGGCTCCTTAGTTCCAGTGAAGGGAAATTGTAATGCTACAGCAAACAAAGACATTCCATACAATTGTGTCCTTCCAACTTTGGGACAATAGTTTAGGGAAGCACCACATATGGGTGTGATGGTCTGGGGTCCAAAAAACTTTGAACATATAGGGCACATTTCACTGCCTTGTTCACTCTACTAGATTGGTCATGCAAGAGAGACAGAGAGAGAGAGAGAGAAGATAAGATAAGATAAGATAAGAAACGAAACTTTATTGATCCCACAGTGGGGAAATTCACTTATCACAGCAGCTCACAGACAGTTAAAGTGCAGGAAGAAAGAAAAAGGAAGGAAGAAAGAAAAGTTAAAACTATAACTATATATACACCCTTAGGAATAATAAAAGAAATAAAATTATATAAAATTATATAAAATTTATAAAGAGAGAGATTCTGGCACTACTAATGCAGGCTACTCAATAAATTACATCAAAATGTAAAACTTCTATGATCCTACAAAAACACTATTACTTTAACTCCCACATCTGGTTCACTGCCAAGCCCCCACCTGTAGGATAGACTGAGCGATCTCCGGGTTCTCTGCATTCTCAAAGTGCAGTATTTGTGAGCCCAGGCCGTAGTAATAAGGACCCATCTTGTGAAGATCCACCACATTGGCGTCGGCACCGAACACCGTCCTCCAGCCCTCACGGTAGACTTTAGGCAGGTCCACTGAGATCACGTGCCTCTTCCTCTCGTACAGACCCTTCGCCAACCACAGAGGCATCTCCATCTTAGTACCCTGTAACACACAGACAAAAAGATAAGCAGCTACATATTAGAGATATTATATCTCGCCATCTGATACAATACAGTCAGAATTCTCTATATATATATGATCACCAACTTCATGTTGAAAGATACTGTACATTTAAACACCAATATGAAACCATGGAGAGCTGTTTTAAATACAGTAGGTACTGTGCAAACAGCTTGATTTGGGTATGGTATGGTACGGTCCATTGTAGGGGTGTTACAAAGTGTATTGTTCATGTGTCTTTCTGACACGGCTGTAAAAACCTTAGTGTTTACTGTTAAATGTATTTATTATTATATTTGGGAGGGTTAAAGTCTTCATTAGAGGTCATTCACACTCCCACAAACCTCATATAATATACACCCAGAATTACATGATACTGCATAACATTGTACCTGAGGAGTTAGCAATTCGCTAGCTCTTACAAAGTATATACCTGAGGAGTTAGCAATTAGCTAGCTCTTACAAAGTATATACCTGAGGAGTTAGCAATTAGCTAGCTCTCACACATTACCTCTGGTATATCGTGTGTTTCGCCGGATTTCTCCAGGAACCCGAGTTTGGGGAACGAGGTGTCGGTTCTGCAGGGCAGCCGCTCGTGCGACAGCAAAATGTCGTCGAGGGAAAAGAAGTTCTCCTCCATCCCGACCCCCGGAGGAACAGGCATGTAGGACTGCGTGTCCATTAGCGACAGTTAGATAAACACAAACAAACAAACAAACAGCAGCCACATCAAAGAAAAACAAACAAACAAGCGGTAATCAGACTAAACCGAGATGTCAACACAGTTTGGCGCCAGACTTCGAATTGTCAGGGGCACGCGTCGATCCGCGATCACATCGAACAGATAGACAGAGCTAATCGATAGCAGAGCATCGCGTCATCTAACAAGCGGCTGCAGTCCATAATAAGAGGCAAAATGGATTCGTATTAGATTCCCTCTACAGAGTCCAAATCTTTTTATTGGTGGTATTAACATCCTGGATAAGAAGTGTAATAACTTTCATATCAGAAAATGTTTCACAAAAGATAAGATTTGGTCTGAGACTAATAAATCTTTACTGTGAGGTACAGGAAGTTCAGCTTAAAGTGTTGCATAGATATTACCCATGCAGTGCCTTGCTTAAAAGATTTAGATATAAATAGATATTTCACCATGTGTCTCACCATGAGGATGATATCTCTCTCATATGTTCTTTTTCTTAAGCCAGAATCTCTTATACATCTATTTTGCACTTGCAATTACTCTTACATTTTCTGGAACCAGATATCCATGTGAATACATCATGCATTTTATAAACTAATTGCAATAGATGAACCCATGATATTGCTGTTAGACTGTAACCTGTAACACTGGCTTTTCTAGAGTTGATGACACTGTAAAATTGTTAATTTTGGTTGGGAAATTTCATCTTTTCAGTTTCAGATTTTTTTTTTTTTTAAATCACGAAATTTAAAAATGTTTTATGACTCAGTGAACAAGTTGACATGGAACATGAAGTCTAGGAATACATCTCCTCTTTTGAAAAGAGTACTTTGTTCAATATAACATATCAAAGCAGCATATAATGTAACAGACCAGTTTTGAGACAAAAACATCATTGAAGGCTGCTGGGTTTTGCATGAAAACAAGAAGTAAGTGCGACAGTCAAATTATCGGGAACTGTGGCAGTTCCTCCAAGATGCTCAGTAAAACTGCACAAATTTGAGTTTTAGATTTTTATATTTTTTATATGTATTTTTGCTTTTTTACTTTTGTTTGGTTTTTTTAGGTTGTTGTGGTGATGTCTTTGTTTATACTGTATGGTGAAATTCCCACCTTGTGGACAATAAAACTAACTAACTAACTAACTAACTAACTAACTATTACCTGAGATTACTGAAAGTTTATTTATTTAGTTATTTGTTTATCACTTTTCTTTAATACAAAGCAAGGGGTAGTCACACCAAATATTGCTTTTGTTTAGTTTATTACTGTTTTAGTGTTTTATAGTGTATTTCTGAGTAGAAATGTTTAATTTCATTAATTGTGAAGGCATCTTTGCTTTACAGCATTCCTCTGCATCTGCCACAGGCTTCTGCACAGCACTGTATATATTTCTTCTCAAAACAATATGAAGAGATTTTCTCTAACTCTGCAGCTGGACGCTTTGACCAGCAGATGTCGCTGTTTTCATAAGAATTCTGTTGAGCTCGGTTTGATTTTTCATTGTTGCTAAATACTTTAATCCACAGGTTCCCAGCCCTCCTCCTGGAGTATGCCATGTCCTGCACATTTTAGTACTTTTCCTGTTCTAACACACCCACTTCAACTGAGGAAGGGTTGCTAAATGCACTAAATGGCCAAAAGTTTTGTGGACCCCAGACCATCAGACCCATATGTGGTTCTTCCCCAAAATGGTGCCATAAACTTGGAAGCACACAATTTTCTAGAATGTCTCTGTATGCTGTAGCATTACAATTTCCCTTCACTGAAACTAAGAGGCTGAAACCTGTTCCAGCATGACAGTGCCCCTGTGCACAAAGAGAGCTCCATGAAGACATGGTTTGCCAAGGCTGGAGTAGAAGAACTCAATTGGCCTGCACAGAGCCCTGACCTCAACCCCACTGAACACCTCTGTGATGAACTGGAACGCTGACTGCACCCCAGACCTCCTCACCTGACAACAGTGCCTAATCTCACTAATGATCTTGTGACTGTATGGGCAAATCCCCACAGCCACAATCCAAAATCTAGTGGAAAGCCTTCCCAGAAGAGTGGCAGTTGGTCAGGTGTCCACATACTTTTGGCAGTATTGCGAAGCTGAATCAGGTTTGTTGGAAGCAGAGAAAGAACTAATATGTGCAGATACATGGGATGCTCCAGGACTAGGAACCTGTGCTTTTTAACTCATTTTTGTTGACATGAATTGCAATTGTGACACATCCTAAATACTGCGTTCTGACTGTAGAATAGTTTCAGTGATGTTTATTTGAAAAGGATCCGTGCTGAGTTACATATAAAAAGCAGGCCAAGATATTTTACAATTCTGTGAGCTGTATTTTAGAGTCAAAAAGCACATATGCAACTACATATGAACTATTTCAAAGGAGTAACATTATGGACAAGTCACTCAGTGTGCAAAAGAGACAGAACCTGCTAACATGCTATCTGTATATCTGTACTAGTATAGTCCTGCATTTCACGTAAAGGTGCCACTCTTACTACTGCACCATATTAATATTCCTGTATATCAGTACAGTCCTGTATATATGTGGATTTTTGCGTAATACCTTGTTGGCACTGAACGTCCGTAACTCCAACACATTTTTATTACAACATAAGGGTCCTGTCCATCAATATGCGATATCAATACCTTTTTATCTGACTATACATACACATCTATTGCACTGGATCACGTTGATTTGTTTTAACATATTATATACTATATTCTGCCTCATTATTCCTTGATACACTGTGATGCAGTGTATCATTTGCACCAGTTATTTATCTTTGTCATAACATTTTTATTCCCAGGTTATGCTGTTTTAATCATTAATTTGTTGTGTTGTAAACTACATGCGATACCCCTCTTTCCTCTGCACCATCACTTACAGGAGTGTATTTTATATATGCAAAATGTTGTGCACACTTTATGTTGTTTGTAGGAATGTGATAATGTAACATTAGGACATCAGTGTGCTGGAATGAGCACAATGTTCAAGAAAGTAACAAAACTTTTGGTTCTCTTCTGTTTTTTTTGTTGTTTTTTTTCAACCAGGTTGTATATTGATTTCTGTTTTCTCTTATGTTAATCCAAGCTGCTGTAGCAAATCAATATCCCACCAGGGATCAATAAAGCCGTATTTTATCTGATCTTATCTCATTTCTTCTGATCGACAGGAATAAAGACTGCATAATTAAATATCAGAAAAGTTCAAGGCAAGAGTTTACTTATTTATGACTATTTTTTTTGTTCACTGCCCACATTCTGGGGGTCAGATGTTTCTTATATTATTCCATTTTTTAAGCTGAATGGTCACATTTCTCCTTTTCATTATTCCACAAATCAATCCATCTAATGGCCGTTTGATGAATAAAGGAAATAAATAAAAGAAAGGAAATGTCTACTCAAGAACTTACTCAGAAACCAAGATATTTATTATTCATTTATCTTCAGTAATCATTTGGTCAGGGTCACAGGAATGATGGTCTATCCCAGCAACACTGGGCACAAAGCTGGAATACATCCTGGATGAGATGCCAGTCCATCTCAGGGCACCATTCACACACATCACACACTCATTCACACCTACTGCCAATTTAGCATATATAATCCACCTACCTGCATGTTTTTGGACAGTGGGAGGAAACTGACATGAACACAGGGAGAACATGCCAAAATCAGCACAGCCAGTAACCTGACCACAGAGACACTGAAGCTCTGAGGTGGTAATGTTGTACCACTGTGCCACCTTAACATAGATATCTTACCATAATATTTTTAGAAGTAGTCTTTATATATACATTACAGCACAGTGAACTTCTTTTCTTCACATAAGCCAGCTTGTTAGGAAGTTGGGGTCAGAGCGCAGGGTCAGCCGTGATACGGGGTTAAGGGCCTTGCTCAGGGGCCCAACAGTGGCAGCGTGGCGGTGCTGGGGCTTGAACCCTGACCCACAGAATGGCTTTTTTTTTTTTTAAATTGATCTACAACTTTTCTATGAATCTCTATTATTGTTATCCAACAAAAAAAGCTGTGAAGGCATATACACTTTTGAGAAAAAATATCATCTCTTCATCATAACTTTTTTTTTAAAGATATGCAGAATAATTGAAAGGGATTTTATAAATCACTTGTATTATTATGTTTTTCCCCAGAAAAAAGTGTTTGTTTGTTTGTTTTTTTATTACATCCTATATCTAGGACTTATCTACAGTATGTAGTATCCAATTCGTCTGGGCAGATGTGTTCGCGCATGCGCATTAAACGGACCAATTTTTTTTTTTTTTTTTTTTTTTTAACCACGCTGCCAGATCCGCGCATGCTCAATAAAGCATCTGTTCAATCTGGCGGTTGGTAAATCTGCGCGTGCGCAGTAACCGTCTCCCATTGTCTACCAGCAACAGCGGCGAGCTCGTGAAGCGCAGCGCACCTGGACATAACCGCCGTCGGACACACACACACACACACACACACACTCATACAGGCGCACGCTGACTGACATGCGCTGCCACATGTCATGGCCTGATATTCCGAGATTATTCGACTTGAAATGAGCGCTAAGGGAGAAGCCTGCGCTGTCAGTGTGCTGCGGATCCGTCCTCAGCGCCGCGAGCTTTGTCATCGTTTCTGTCGTGATTTCGCTCAGCCTGTCCTGTCAGTCACTTGACGAGAGCGTGCGTTGGTGTTTCTGCTCCGTTACATCTAAACTGGCCTTCCGTCTTTGTTTGATTTGCTGTTTTCTTCACCGTGGAGGTGCACTGTTCTCCATGACTCTCACGGGCTCGCGCGCCTCCCGGACACAGCTGCTCCAGTCAGACTTGACAGCCCGGATTTCTCCTCTCTCCAGTCTGATTGTTTCCTCGTTGCTTGATTGAGGAAGCTCGGAAGAACAATCCCCCTCATCCGAGGGGCGACTCGACCCCTTTTATTTCCGCCACATCCCCACCCCCGGTCCCCACCCCCGTCTTTTCCCGGAGCCCCGTTTTCATATGGGGGGTAAGCAGAGCACGGCGGCCCGGCCGCGGCCCCCGTTTCCCGGCGTGTCCACAGACGACAGCGCGGTGCCGCCATCGGCCCACTTCGGTCACTTCCGGACGGCAGGAACGATGGGGCTCCGCAGCCGCTCGGTGAGCTCCGTGGCAGGTATGGGCATGGAGCATAACGGCGCCGTGCCCTTCGGTTTTTACACCACCACTACCACCACCACCACCGCAGCCACACAGGCCGCCCCGCCCAGAGCCACGGAGCCGGACCGGGCCGCGGCGGGACAGGGCTCCGGCTCGGGCTCGGACTCGGTACGCGCTCACGGATACCGCGAAACAGGCGGCGACGGGCGGCACACGGACGGCGTGCTGTACCTGGGCTCGCGGGGATCACTGGCGGACACGCTGCCTCTGCACATCGCGCCCCGCTGGTTCAGCGCACACAGCGGTAAGCAATATGCACCATCATCATCATCACCATCACCATCATCACCATCATCATCATCATCATCATCATCAACACGCTATGACAACATGGCTGTCAAATACACGATCTCATCTCTACATGAGACAATTAGTGAAATGTGTGTCCATCCCGATCCCTTAATCTCTCCTGCAAACACACCTGGACACGACATGAGCTCATGATCACACACTCATCAGGTCAAACCGGGTCTGTCTGAGCGGGATGAGCGCTGAACCATGCAGTGCACTCACAGCTTCCTGCCTTCTCTCATGCTCCTTCTTCATCATCAAGTGTGTTAAAGTGGGTTAACACTAAACCAGTGATTCCATCCCAGTTCAGCATCCCTCCTGCTCACACTGACCCAGTTTAACCTGCGTACTGAGTTAGGAGTGTTTGGAGTCTGATGATAACTGTATTTTTCATTACAAACTGGAACAAGTCATTTATTTGGATATTAAGGTGTGTTTTTGAACCTGGCGTTCAGTCCTCCGGATGTTCTCATCCTGTCTGCAAGCGAGGGTTTCTTCTGGGTTCTCCAGTTTCCTCCCATTTCCCAAAGATATGCATGGAGGTAGATTGGCTACATTATATTGCCACTAGGTGTGGGTGTGTGTGTGTGTGGTGCCCTGAGGTGGACTGGCATCCCATCCAGGGTGTATTCCCGGCTCACACCCAGCATCAGCGTTCCCCGGGACAGACTCCAGCTCCACTGGAACTCTTACGAGGATAAAGCAGTTACTGAAGAGAAATGAAAGAAAAACGCACAATATAATGATTACATTATATTTTTCCCATATCGAATGCAGTATGTTTTAACACTTTTAATTTTGCCGTATTTTCCATTTTCCAACATTTTCCAGTGGTATATATTCTAAAAAATGTACATAATGCAACCAGATTTACTAACCATCAAACTGTCATTTCATAATAAGAGTAAAGGTGAGTGACAAATCAGAAAATTAGTCAGGTCGTTTCTAAATTGTCAAAGACACACTAATTCAACTTTTTGGTCAGGATGTCATATTAACAATAAAGGCAGTGTTAGAGCAGGTAGACAGTGAGTCAGGCAAAAAAACCCAAAACAAAAACAGATATGAGGACAGAAGGACTAAAGAAGCAGGATTGGGCAACGCAGCATATGTATACTGTCATGAGGCTAAGCAGATGATAAGCATTGCAACCCACTTCCTGTAATTCAGTGTTTCCTGAGTTCTGGTCCTTGAGTCTCCTTGCACTGCACGCTGAAGTGTTTTTCCTGCTCTAACCTCATGAATGGCTAATGATTTGAGTCAGGTGTCATAACAGCAGGGGTAAAGAAGCAGGATTGGGCAACACGTCTGTACCAGACGTACGGTCATGTGGGACTTAAGTGGATGAACATAGCTTACTGCTCGAGTCCACATTTTAGTGTTTGTCCTGCTTTAACACGGCTCCCATATGCCACACATGAGAGAAACGATCCAGTCATTGTGCTGTTCTGTTGTTAAATCATGAAAGACAACAGAGCAAGCAAATCCCAAATCCCAGGCTCTCACCTTCTTTTCCTCTTTGCTTCACCGTGTCTAAATTTAAACGTGGCATCTATACTAGTTGTATTATTTACAACATATTTCTAATCCTACAGGTGCTCACCTGCTTTCTAGATATTCTTCACAATTGGTTGTAATAACTAACAGTGAGTATTGTTGAATGTGATTAGACAGACTAAGCTAGCAAGCTTAGAAGTCAGAAGACTGTAGTTAAGTGTAACTTTTCTTTATGCATTTCGTCAATGCTACACTTTGGCACTGTTTTTATATCTACTACTTCATCTGGCTTTAACAATGGCTTCACTTTGGAGGCACAGACAAGCAAAAAAGCTCTGAAGTTAGCCACAACTAGAAGAAAATTCTTGCTTGCTAACCTGTTAGAGTTGGTTGCTAGCATGCTAGCTAAGACGGCGATAATACTAGCTTCCTGAAGAGCTGTGAACCATGCTGCCTCATTGTTATGGAATGATTTGTGGTCAGTTTGGGAAATCTCAGGGTATCCAGGGTATATTCCTGCCCCATGCCCAGTGTTCCTGGGATAAGCTCCAGATCCACCGTGACCATGAAGATAAAATGGATTTTGAAGATGAATGATGAATAAATGAACTTGAAGTTCTGGTTGAGGAAACTTTTGATCCTGATGAAATCCTTTGAAAATAAAACTCATTTCCCTTAGAAAATTTCTCTGACTAAGATCTCGTATTACTGAACCTCTAGAAGTAGATCGAGTGAGTGTTTTTTTTGTTTTTTTTTTTTGTTTTTTTTTACTTGAGTGATGTCAGAGAACTGGAAAGTTGGGGTTTCTTTTTATCTTTTTCTTGTCACTCAGTATTTCCGTCTGTTGCATCTGATTTAACTCATCGGCTCTTTAAGAAGCCCTTCGTGAAGTCAAAATGAGTGGGCTAATGCAGGGAAAACACTAATCAGTGATTTCCCTACTCGAACACGCCTGCTAAACCTGGCCATTGACTGATACCTTGAGTCTGGCGAGTTAGAGCAAGAAAAAATGTGCAGAAGATGACTAAAGGATCAAGCTTAGGAAAAACACTGACTTGATTAGGGAGTAAGGGGGTTAGGGATAGATTCTTATCCTTTGCCTAATCTCACATGATGGAACATCTATGGGATGGTTTCCAAACTCTTATCCTTCTGTTCCCCTGCACAGCACATGTTAGTGTTTTCTTGCTCTAACACGCCTGACTCTTGTCATCAGTTCATCAACATGTCTTCCATGAGTTTACCTTTTGGGTGTGTTAAAACAGGAAAAGCACTAAACCGTGCAGCATACAGGGACACCAGGATCAGGTTCGAGAGCCGCTGGGTTTCCCATGGCTCAAGCTGAGCCACAGCTCCCTTCGGTGCTCGTTAGCAGAACCCAAATGAGCTCTCCAGAGAGATACGAGTCCAACGTCAACATCTCCGAGTTTGTTTTCCTGAAGCACCTCATCAAAGGTCATGCTTTGTTCCAGTCAGAGCTTGAGCTCAGTTGGTCAGTCGTAGATGCAGCTGCAGGTGAGGCAGTCAGCCCTCGAGCTGTAGAACGTCATCACAGTTTTCCACCTAGAACAGTTTTTATGAAGCGGTTGAGATTAATGAGGGTTAAGCTGTGGGGTTAGATGGTGTAAAGGGAGGAGTTCTGACCTCAGGCATGGAAGATGCTCTTATTTACTTTAATGCAAATTAGGAAAGAAACAGATTCCTCTGTGTGTGTGTGTGTGTGTGTGTTTTGCATGTAGATGTTTCTTCACTCTGCCAGATTTATGATATAATCCGAACCTCATTACACACGTTACATCCGCTCAGACCAGTCAAACCACAATTTGTCATTTATCCTTTGAATTTGTTAGACTTTAACACTTTTAATTTAATCAGTTTTGTCTTTTGTGTGCAGATTAATATCTTATCAGATACTTTGTTTATATAAGATTTACATATGATCTTGTTAATTCAGCTATTATAACAGGAAATGATTTAATTAAAGATACCTGCTAATAGCATAGTAGGATAATCAGTTAAATATGCAGAGGTATACAAATAATAAATTTATTCGCTAGCTCACTAGGCAAGTGGGCGGTCCAGCGTGTTGCCCAGTCCCGAATTTTGGTTGCCTGGAAATCTAATTGACTAAACTAAAATATGGTAGCTAACATAATGGAATAACACATAGTGAGCTAGTTGGTTAGTAAAATGCCTTTATACAGACTGAAGTAAACAAACAAGCCTATGAGTTCCCAGAGAGGGGATGACTGTGTAGGCACAGTCCTTATCCTCTTCTAATAAGGTTTTTGAGGACAAAAAGCCACCAAGTCGATGATGAACATTGACTTTGCTCCAGCATTAAGCACATTTTAAGCACAAGTTTAAACATAGCTACCAAATTACAATTTTTGCAGAAGTCAGTAAGAAGTTCTTGCTCTGGTTGTTGAAGCTACTTGTACACCAGGTAACCATGATTTAAAAAAAAAAACTAGTAACTTGGACACAAAATCTGCTTGCTGGGCGCCGGGCTGCTGTTTTTTCATCCGTGATATGATATAACCCAAATATACCCAACATATAGTGTTGTGGAAAGTATAATACTTGAACATGTTACTGATGCGCAAACAGGATCTCGTTTTGCTCAAGTTTTGCTAAGAAGTTGGAACAGCACAACAGTAATGCTCTATTTAAGTAAAGTGTTTGTTAAATGTGCATGTGTTAACTGAGGGTCAGGGTTTGACTCTGTATGTTCATGAGGTTCTTTCTGAAGTAGACAGACACACCAGACAATGGCGTTTAAGAAGCACTTTGCAAACACCACATTTAAATAAACCTGACAGTAATTTAAGAGTAACTAAGCTAGCTAAGTACAGAAAATAGCTGACAGTTTGAGGTAATCTTCTCATGTGGATTATTTTTACACCTCCACCTTTGCCTACACCTGTTAAATAAGTATGCTGGATGACAAGGACACATTTTTGGAGTTTTTGGAGTGAAGCCATAGCTGCCTGAGAGCAGGATGAATCAGCAAGAAATAACATTTTCTAGGAAATGAAAAAAAATTTGAAATTAAAATGTCTATCTATGAAACAAAATTTTCAGTTCATTGATATGTATGTGTCTGCAGTTTAAAGAGATGGGTACAAGATGGGATTGATTTAAGTTACAGCGGAGTTGCTCAATGTTGTTAACGTAGTGATGATGCACACAGTACACTTGCGCCTAGTGGACGCTACACGACTTTCAGAATATCAGAATCGCTGTACTGCTTACACTAACTTTTGTAATCGGTTGTCATATGGACGTTGTCATGTGTATACTACACAAGCGAATGCGACGAGGCTCACACACAATACAGTCTTCCACCTTAAGAGATCCTCAGGTCCAGTATTCTCACCAAAATCAGTGTGAGAGCTGTCTACTGGGCTGTTTTTTATATATAGAAAAAGTAAAAAGAGAACAGTTTGGCAGAAGGAATGGTGTGGGAGATGCAGGTAGGCACCAAGGATTGTCTGTTCTGCAAAGAGAACTGGAGGTTTAGTGCAAAGAAACACGGCTGTTTTATACTGTGTGCCACCATGAATCATGTTGTTTATTTTTTTTAATTTATAATTAATCTGTGACAAGGAAATCAGAGCTAAAATCATGTAGTATGAATTCAGTATTAGAGAAATATTTTGTGACACAAATGATTGAGATACGTGTCCTGTTGTAACACCCACCCCGCTTCTAAATACTGTCGTTCATGAAATTTATCATCATAATATCATATAGTGTAAGGAGAGCATAAGAAATTATCATGATATAAAAATCAACTTTGGCTTAGGCCTATTGCATGCTTGAGAGAATACATTCCATACTAGTTTATGGATGGTGCTTGAGAGAATATAGTAGCTTTATTGTTCAGAAGGCCCTTCTACTGTGAAGTCGAGCCAGCGCCTTGAGCCGGCGTCTCGCTGTTCCCCTTCGTCATGTGCAAAGTAAACACCGTCTCGCCAGTGACCATGCTTGGTAAAACTGGAGTTCATCTCTTCAATATATCACAGATGCAACTTGATTTTTCTCTCTGGCGTGTGTTAACATGCCTCTCCTGCTCTTGAGTCTCAAAGAGCTGCGTCCTTGAGGAACACATACTTATCCTGCCTTCTGAATGGGACAGCTTTTATCTCTGGAGCACAAACACTGTCCAAAAATGCAGCATCCTAGAACACAGGCATTGATTTTTGAAGTGTCCACCATGAGCTACATTCTTGGCACTTGAGTAATGAACACATGTATCATTCTTAAGTTGTGGTTGTGTAGGCAGCCAAAGTAGGCACATTCTCCAAAAGTTCCTGTGTCACTGGGTGGCATTTTTACCCGAACAGTTACTTTGGCAGGCATCGTGTTCAGGATGGCCATCAGTGTCAGTATACATTAGGGGTTATATAGACTAGTCAACTAAACTGTTCTCTAGTCTCTGCTGTGGGGATGTCGACTAGTCGAGGTGGTGGGGAAAAAAAAACAGTAGCATGGCAGATTTAAAAAAAAAAAAAAAAAGAGGTTTGTAAATTTATTTTGTTAGTCTGAAATATTTGAGGCCAATTCCACAGGCAACTGCACAATGTGTAAGACAATGCTGGGAAAAGTGCCGTGGGTTGCACATCATTATCCAGTCCCACTCGGGCCACTCTTGAATATGGCTGTCACAGCTTGTTTAGAGCTTGCCAGTGACGCTTGTGAGCTGAAAGAGGCCAATCCAGACATGGAGATTCAACTCCTGGGTCACTATCAGCCTGGAAATACCTCCTTGATGCTTATATAGACATGATATACTCCATTGAAGGAAGACCGGTTATTAATGGACATAAGCTTCCATGCTGCGCACTCTCATTGGCAGAATCAACAGTTTCAGCTGAGCCACATCTGCCAGGTCATCCACATGAAAATATCATTTGTAGCCTGTGTATGGCTGTTAACTGAAGTTTGGTTTGATGCCGTCTTTGCTGTTGTTTATCAGCATTGACTGCACTAATAAAATAGTCTGAAATTAGTTATGCCCTGAATCAGAATTGCTTTAACTATGAAAGAGATGACTGGTTAACCACTATTTTAAATTTCTCATCGACTAGTGAAAATTAAGTCATGCAAACCCTGATATACATCATAACCTTTAGCAAGTTATGAAAATGACCTTTGTTTATTCAGTACTGCTGGCCAGGTTATCAGCTTACCTCAGGTTAGATCCCAGACTAGCAGCAGCTAATTTTCTGCTTTTTAAGACAAGATGAATAACGTGTGCCGAATAACATAGTTACGCGTCCTGGAAAAGTCATGGAAAATTAAATTTCATGTCCCAGTCCCTGTAAAAGTTTTGCAGAATTATAAAATATCTATTAGGATTTGAAAAAGTCATAACTTTTCATTAGCTCTAATATTTTCATCATGCTTCAAAGTAGTGTACTTTGGTCTAACATTAAAAAGAGGCATGTGCAGCACAGGGGCCCAAGGCGACTATCATATCACAGTTCTAAATCATGCAGAGGGAAAAATTTGTCATAAACAATTTTGTGTGAAACTGTAGAAAAGTCATAATTTTTTTTTTTTTAAAGAAATGTTTGGAAATCCTGTAGCTCACTAGTGGTAATGGTTAACAAGTTTGCCACTTAAGCTTTGGGGTTGTGTTAAGGCTCAACGATTAATTGATTTTTGAATCAAAATTGAATAGAAATTTCTAAAAGCGTGGTTCATACACTGCATTGGATGCGATTCAAGGTGCAATCGGCTGATAAGTGTGCAAACCTTTTATAAAACCCCTTATAGAATAACAAAACACAAGTAGACTGGCAATGTAAAGTCGAGCTTGACTTCTCAAACATGATACGTAGCCTAGCTGACCTATAAGAGCACAAGTTGCTGCCGTCACGTGAAGGAAGCAAGCGCTCGTTAGCAGCAAACATGGCGGAGGCTAGCAATAGTGAGTCTGGTCCGAAACAAATGATCAAATGATCTCAATGAAGCAAGTGAAGCCAACCTTACAGACAAACGTAAACTGCACATCAAACATCTGGAAATATTTTGGCTACAGGAAGACAGATGCCATTCTACAGCAGGTGGTTTGCAAAATGTGCTGAAAAACAGTGCAAACCTGTCGTGGTAACACTACAAACTTACACCAGCATCTCGGACAGTACAAATCGCAACATGATGAACGTTTAGCTAATCGGAATTCCAGAGCACTGCCTCGAGCTGTTACGCAGCCCGTCATCACTCGGGTGTTTTAAAGAGTCACATCATATGAGAGGAAAAAAAAATCTTCTAAAAGATGCTGCAGTGTCAAACATCTTATTGTCTTTTCTTTATTTGTCTGTGTTTGAGATGCAGCTTTGATTTTGAAGTGCAATTAGTGTAAAATGCTAAAATAGAAGAAAAAAATTCGCAATTAGATTTTTTTTTTCCCCTGAATCGTGTAACCCTAGGTTGTTAGGTCAGCTAGCTAGTTGTATTCTGAAGATCTAAAAACACAGATAACTCTAGACTTTTAGCTACAATATTTCCTATTTTTCATAGTTTTATAAACACACACCTCAGCCAGAGCAGCAGTTCTCTCTGCTTTGTTGGTCAGAAGTGTGTTGGTCAGTAGTGTTTCCTACACCGAGAAGGACATATGTGATGCAAAGCAAGCCTGACTGATGTAGTATTTGTTTATTTATCCTTTCACATCTCCATGAAAGTGATTTATGTATGATATTGTGCTGTTATTCTGACATGTTCAGTATTTCTACATGTCGACGCACAGTTCTGGTTTTAAAGCTCAGCTTGACTGGGTCACATTCAGACGAAGGCCTGCTGTAGTCACGTTAAAGACTTGGCTGGATGTTCAGCCAGTGAGTCTCCTGTGTACGTTAGCAAGGACTGAGGGCCAAATAAAGACAGAAGTGATCGTCCCGTGTCTTTTTAATTACTCTCCTGCACTAGGCCAGAGTAATCGCTTACTGATGAGGACAGTAAGTAATGAGTCCTGTGGGTCGTTTCAGTTTTCAGTCTGGGTCACTGAGTCTGAGCTTATCGATCGCAGTGGAGATGATTTCGCGTCTCTGTAGCGTTAGCTGTCACACATACTAAGAGTTTTGTGATTTACATAAACAGCCAGGTTAGGAGAGAGTGATGTGATTTGTTTCTCTTCTCATTTTCTTTTTTTTTTTCCCCATATTCATGATGTTTCAGGCTTAGTAAATATCACAAGGCATATTGTGTATCATGAAACTATCAGGTTTTGTGAAAGTTTTGTTAAGGTTATAACACAGAGCAGTACTGCCACACTGTACACGTGGCATATAATTCAGTTATATTTGCTCATATAATCAACTAAACAGCAGATAAAATAAGTCACCTTTGAAAAGACAGAGAGATCTTTGGTTATGTTGGCTGTATTTAGCTGATAGTGAGGTCTACCATGATACATGATATGCATCATGATGTATGGGATTGGTAATAAGCTGTCAGCAAAAAAATGTCTAATATAATCTGTTTAATGCTGAAATAGAGGAACTTTTTTTATCCTGTACAATATTTTAACCTCTAATCAGCTGTTTCCATTCAGAATTTGTAATTATTATAAAAATACTGATACCCACAATATCACAGAACAGTGTTTTATAACATAATTTGTTACAGTATTGATGTTATTTGGTCATAATGACCAGCCATAATTCAAACTCAGTATTTTTTTTCTAGGATTTGTTTATGGTTTGGGATATGGGTCGAATGATGGCCCTATTCTTGGTCAGGATAGCGGGTGTCACTTCCCCAGGCACATTTTTTGACCATATCTGGAGTTGCAAAATATGTCTGCAGGATGAGGGTAACTTTATTCGCCACTACTTGTCCGGTACAGGAATTTGGTTTGGCACATTGGAAGCTGCTCAACAGGGCAATGGACTATACTAAAACACACAGACAGATCCGGATAAATATACAAGACTCCAGGGGGAAAAAAAATCTAAATACAAATCATAACTAACATTAGACCCAAATGGATAAGACGTATTAAAGCCCCTATTAGGACTGTCACGATAACTACTTTTGTTGGATGATGTATTGTCCCAGAAATAATTGCAATAAACGATATTATTGTCATTTTAAGATCATTTTATGCCAGTGATATAATGATAATATAATAGCATAATAATGCAAGACCATCTTTTCAAAGAGCAATGAACTTTTAATTTGTAAGAATATTCAGACATTGGAATTGGAATGACAGAAAATAGATATCCTAAGTAAATAAAATATAAATAAATAAAATCACACACGGAAAACAATAAATGAAATGGACTCTCGGGCTCCATTAACAAAAATTGCACTAAATATTAATCATTTGGCACAGGAGTGTAGAGAATTATTCATTCCTTAACAGGCAGTATTCTGCCAATCCTGTTTCTCAGTGGTTTGGACCCTTGATAACAAAAAGTGCAAAGTAACAACATATTAACGTATATCGTATAAATATAACATTTAACATGTAAGTAATAAAAATATGACAAAGTAGCATGATTGACGTAAAGTCAGTTTAGTGTCTCTGGACATAACACTAAGGCACTTGAGTGGAGATTTTCTTTATGCTTTAGTTATTCATTGTCCATGTTTTAGTGTGTTGTTAGGGAAAGAGCGTATTCACGACGTGACTTATCATATCCTACGACTTAGCATCATAGGATGCGTTTGGGTGAGTTAATTAACCGGCTAGTAAAGCGCTTCAGTTTCCCGGTGTTCATTCACCATTCAGCTTCAGCGCACGCAGCTTAAGCGGGTCAATCCCTGACATTATTGACTATGACTGGATTATCTGAAAACACTAGAACTATTCTTTCTAAATTTTTCTTCAAAAAACATTCTTGATGCAGTGTTAATATTTGCGTACCGTTTTGTCAACAGTATGTTTTAATTAAAATCGGTGCTAGTGCTTGCCACACATCTTACATTCGAATGCACACAGTTTTTGCATTCGAATGGGCATTTTTGTCTTAAATTTGACGAACATTCAAAGTTTGAATTTTAATTTGACAGCCCTAGAGCAGACGAGACGACAGAAGCGGCATGAATGGCTAAAATGTTGGTGACATTCATTCTTATGCAATCAAACACGCATGCAAACACAATGGGCACTATCGAGGTCAGCAGAAATGATCGGGTTCATGGCCATATATCTTACGATAAGTCGATAATGTAATTATCATGACAGGCCTAGCCCCTGTTAATTTATTTTCATGATTAGCTTCTTACTTTCTTCTACAACAGCAGAAGACAGAACAATGCTGGGATTTCCAGTCAGATTTCAGGTTTTATTCTGCCGTTTTATGAGGGAGCTTTAGTAGAAACCGGTCACATCAGGTAATTAGCCGTATGCTTACGTCTGCTCCCAGCTTTACCCCACCCAAGAAGAAGAACCTGAAGTGACTTCTATCTCTTTTCCTTATGAGCGATGATGAGCGAAATTGCATGTAGCTAGTATTGTAGCATTAAAAAAAAAAACATTAGAGCAGAGAAAGAAATAGGAATTAGAAGACTGACTGGTTTCTGGTGAGATAATTGCAGTTCTGGGCAGTCGCCCCAGACGTCTACACCGAGTGCTGGAAAAGGTCAGCCTGTAGTTAATTAGCACACAGCCGCCACAGAGCCATCAGCATGATAATAGACAGTAAAATGTGAGCACAGTGAAATTTTTTTTTTTGCACTGTTGCAATATGATGCCGTGTTGATCAGTGCAGCATTTTAAACTAGTTTACTTCATGTTGTCACTTTCTCTGAGCTCCGCCTGGTTTGTCACTTGCAGCTTGTGGAGAATGAACGGTCTCACCATGCTTCATGTAGAGACAACGTTCAGCTGGCTTCCATGAACCATGGAGTACACAGACGTTTATTCAGGATTTAAACGTTAATGACAGGATTTAGTCTATTAGTACAGAATAATACATCATTTATTTACGTACGGTTTTGCTATAGTAGTATAGTATGGCTGTGGCAGTGTATATAGTATTGTTTATTATCCAGTAGCCAATGTGTACATTTCAGGAATATATTTTATATCTTTTCTGCTATGCTGTGCCTTTAAAATTTTTATTTCACCCCACTGAAGAGATGTTGAAATCATTCATTGCAGTCATGTGCATGAAAGTCAGTTTAGTGACAGGTCTAGTGCAGACATTTCAGTAATGCAGCACATTGTCTGTAATTACAGTTCACTATTCTTTTTTTTTTTTTTCCCAGGAGGAGTCTTTTTAGGTGAGGTACGTGGTGTATAGTTGTGTGTCAGCCTGGTTTTAAGTGCCACGAAGCAGGAAGGACCCCAGTGGCCTGACTCGGTCTGTTCGGTGAGGGATGGAAGATCGCAGCTGATGGTTTTCTTAACGCACTCGATAATACGCTGCAGCAGTTTTTTAGACCGTGTAGAGTAGCAGAGCCGAAACTGACAGCAATAGAGGAACAAATTATGCTGGCTCTGTGGAAGGTTGTGTAACACCGAGTTTCTCGAGTGATCTCAAGAGACACATGTGCTTTCCTTGTGATTAGATTTAGTCATCCTCGGTGGAAAGGCAGCTTGTGATATTTGTGGGATTCGATTCCTCCTTCTAAGTGACACACCGGTGCACCTGATAAACTGCCGAAGGCTTGTCTGTGGTGAAAGAACAGGAATTACTAATAAGAGGTTGAATGGCAACTGGTGTCAGTCAGTTAATCTAGAAATTCACACACCTCCTTTTTCTTTTTATGAGGGATGACAATATGAAACATCTGCTCCAATCTGTGGCAGCACAATTCAGAAATATAGGTCACTCGCCATTTACTTGCTTTCTCTCTCTCTCTCTCTCTCTCTCTCTTTCCTTTTAGTACAGCACAATATGTAAAACATTTATGCAAAGCCACACACATTCACATTCAAGCAGGCTGGGATGCGCAACATACTCTACTGACTTAATGAAGCAGCAGAACACATCTCCAGCCTCACAGATACAGACAGACGTCCACATGGACATTATGTGCACATGATGTAAACAAACACACACAAGGCACACCACGAGACACTCATGACACACACACACACACACACACACACACACACACACACACACACACACACACTGCACTGCAGGACCGAATAAGGTCGGATGTTGCTGTGACAACCTTGTCGCTTGTTATGGCGTTTTTCCGAGATGCTCAACCCTCAACTGGCATCCATACAGCGAGAGATAGAATAAGAGACAATAAGATAGAGAATTAAGGAAAAACAAAGGAGCGTCTGAAATCAGATAGGAAGAGAGAGAGAGTCCGAGGGAGAGGAGAACAGAAAGAAGGGGAAAAATACAGAAAAGCAGAAGGAGAGACAGTCTGAAATCAGGAAGGAAGAAAGTTGGAGATTGAGCAAAAGCAAAAGAAATAAAAAGAGGAAGAGAGGAGATAGAGAAAAACAAAAAGGATGAAGAAAGATAGAGAGAAACCAAACATGAGAAACATAGGGAAGAAGAGACGCAGTCTAAGGTAAGAGAGAGCGAGAGTGACACACAGGGAAGGGAATAAAAAGAATGGGAGGGACAGTCAGTCTGAGATAAGAAAAAAAGAGGTGTGATGGGAGAGGTGGATGGAGAAAGAGACAGTGGGACAGAAAAGTGGAGAAATAGATGTGATTGGGAGAGAAATATAGTGAGGAGGAGGAGGAGAGACAAACAAGCAAGAAACATTATGGGGGAAGTGTTGTGAAGGGAATTAACAAGGGAAGATGAGAGACATTCAGATTGAAATAATATGGAATAAAGAAGGTGAGAAATGGAGCAAGAGTGATAGATGAGGGACAGGGAGGACAAGAGACAATCAGCCTGGGTTGAGAGAGTGAAACATAAACATAGGATCAGAATCCGGGATGACTAGGGAGTCTGAGATGTGTGTGTTTGTGTGTGTTTGTGTGTGTGAGTGTGTGTGTGTGTGAGAGAGAGAGAGAGAGAGAGAGAGAGAGAGAGAAAGAAACGGGGACGATGCGATAGCGTGAGGTGTGTGTGTGTGTGTGTGTGTGTGTGTGTGTGTGTGTTTGAGCAAGAGAAAGAGAACGAGCGAGCCCGGGAGATGAGAGAGTCTGAGATGAGAAAAGTAGACCGAGAGAAACAGGGATGAAGAGTCTGATATGAGAGAGCGAGAGAGACAGAGGTGGACAGAGAGAAACTGGGACAAAAAGAGAGTCTGAGATGAGAAAGAGAGAGAGAGAGGAGAGATGTACAGAAATAAACTGTGATGACAGTGGAGTCTGAGATAAGAGAGAGAGAGGGAGGAGAGAGAAGCCGGGACCACAAGAGAGTCTGAGATGACTGAGAGAGAGAGACCTGGACAATGAGAGAGTTTGAAATGAGAGAGATAGGCAAAACAAGATGATGCGTCTGAGAGGAGAGAACAGGACAGACAGAAGGGGAAAAAGAGGAGAAATGGAAGAAGGGAGAGGGGTGGAAACAGACTGCCAGAGATGAGCGAGGGTTAGAGACAGAGAAACGAAGATGCTCTCAGAATGCTCGGCGAAACAGGAAGTGGGATAAATGGTCTGGGATGAGAGAGAAAGAGAGAGAGAGAGAGAAGGAGGGAGATACAGACACTCAGAAATGTCTGTAGAACAAGGGAAACTGAGACAGTGTTTCCCTCAAGGAATAAACAGTCTGAGGAAGTTGTGGTAGAGAGACTATCTGAGGTGAAAGTGAGAGATGAGAAGAAACAAAGAGGACAAGAGACACATGAAAGTGAAAGAGACTTTTGGAGATGAGGCTGAGAGACAGACATGAAAGCAAGAGAGACAGTTGGAGATGAGGGGGAGCAGCAAGAAAAAACTAAGAGAAGATGAGAGATGAAAGTGAGGGAGATGGAGGAAAGACTTGAAGAGATTGGAGATGAGGAGAAAAGACTAGAAGAAGGGGAAAGGATGAGAGAGAGAGATGAGAGCAAGACCGCCAGTTGGAGATGAGGCCGAGAGACAGATGAAAACAAGAGAGATAGATGAAAGCGAGAGAGACTGTTGGAGATGAGGGTGAGAGACAGAGATGAAAGCAAGAGAGACAGTTAGAGAAGAGGGTGAGAGATGAAAGTAAGACAGACAGTTGGAGATGAGGCTGAGAGACAGATGAAAGCAAGAGAGACGGATGAAAGCGAGACAGACCGTTGGAGATGAGGCTGAAAGACAGAAATTAAAGCAAGAGAGACAGAGGTGAGGCTGAGAGACAGAGATGAAAGCAAGAGAGACAGTTGGAGAAGAGAGTGAGAGATGGATGAAAGCAAGAGAGACGGATGAAAGTGAGACAGACTGGTGGAGATGAGAGAGATACAAGAAGAAAGCGAGAGAAAGAGAGACAGAGATAAAAGTGAGACAGACAGTTGGAGATGAGTCTGAGAGAGATGAAAGCAAGAGAGACAGATGAGATGAGAGGGAGAAACAAGAAGAAACGGAGGATATGAGATAAATGCAAGCCGGACAGTTGGAGATGAGTGCGAGAAACTAAAAGACAGAGAGAGGACGTGAGACAGATGAAAGTGAACGAGATGGTTGGAGATGAAGGTGAGAGACAGATGGAAAGAAACAGGGAGAACGAGAGTCACTCAGGGGTGGTAGAGAGAAAGACAGTCTGACATGAGGATGCAAGAGAGAGAGACTGCACAACTTCCTGTGTGTGGTGTGTATCAGCCTGTGTGTGTCTGTGTGGTGTGTATCAGCCTGTGTGTGTTTGTGTGAGGGCCGCCAGATTTCCCGCCGTTACTGCAAACAAGCGGCCAATTAGGCGAGCAGAGCTCTGAGCGAGAGGCCATGACAACTGTTGCCATAGAGCTCATGGAGACTAAAGCTAAAGATAACGCATCGAGACACACACACCGAACGAGACTTGCTCTTTCATGCCATAACATCTCCACGTTTCCCACAATCCTTTGTGACGGCATCGTTACGGCTCCGTTTATGCTTCTGTCTGGAAACTGAACGACAAAGACAGCAATCACGACAACAGCGGCGTCCTCGTACCGAGGAGAAACAATGAGGCCGTGTGCCACTGTCATTGTGTCACCCAGCCCCCACCCTCCCCACACACACACACACACACACACACACACACACACACACACACACACCCTGCTTTTCCTCTCCATGTCATTACCTCGCTCTCTCGTTCGGCTGTTGCCATGGAAACAGCTGTTCTTTTCCAGCTGAAGGTAAAAGATGCAGCAGAGAGAGAGAGGTGCTGTGATGTCATGGGAAGATCCATGTTTGGGCCGATTTTGCTGTTCCAGCCTGCGAAGGGGGCGGGGTTACATGACAAGTACATGATTGGCTGGGAGGGAGTGATCCAGAACGCAGCAGCATCACCCACAAAATCACACACAACGCAACATAAAGCATCACGCTGTCTAACCCAAATTCAATCTCAGCATGACACACACGGTCACAAACATCACACACGGTCACAAACATCACACACAGCTGGAAATATAGCATCAGATTCGGCAGTAAGGCCATTTTTCTCTGAAGCACTGATTGATGGCTCCTAAGAAGAACTCTTCCATTTTCACCATGTCGTATGTGTCGTCCGTGTGGAAATACATGAGCCTGCGGGTCCAGCTGATCTTTTATACTCTGTCTATTAAAAACTCAGTGCAATCAAATTCCACACTTCCACTTTCTATATGCTGGGAACTTTAAGATCATGATCTACTGAGATGTCATTATTGTGCACCCTGTAGTTGCATAGCAAATTATTTTACGATAATGACACTCACTGTCGATAAAAAGACACTAACCCTAACCCTAACTTCAACAGTCACCTCGACTGTGACCCCGGGTTTCGTCAGTGTTTCCACATAACTCTGTGTTCCTGATTCTGAAGAGTCAATTTTACTGTGAAACACGTTATATTTAAACATGCATACTTCGGTATATTTAAACATGCATACTTTGGTATATTTAAACATGCATACTTTGGTATATTTAAACATGCATACTTTGGTATATTTAAACATGCATACTTTGGTATATTTAAACATGCATACTTTGGTATATTTAAACATGCATACTTTGGTTCTGCAAAAGTCAGTAGGAAGTAGTGTTTATTTTCTTTATCTAGTTCACAAAACCTACTTGATGCTGGAAAACTGGGAATATAAAAAATGAATAACCCAGACACAAAAACTGTTTGTCTCTTCTGAGCTGCTTTTCTGCTCACCATGGTTGAAAAGAGTGGTTACCATGCCAGAGTGGAGTTTGCATAGCCTTTCTGTCAGCTGGAACCAGTCTGGTCATTCTCCTTTGACCTCTCTCATCAACAAGGTGTTTCCATCTGCAGAACTGCCGCTCTGGATGTTTTTAACACCATTGTGTGTAAACTCTGTTGTGCGTGAAAGTTGCATGAATACGCAGGTATATAGGTGGCTGGTGAGTATTTATTAAATGTTAATTGGGATCTAACATGAGGATGTGAGGTCTCCTGTCTCACACGCTTATTGCTGACTCGTCTCTGTGAAGGGCCAAATATAATAAGCCTTAATAATTTGTTGGATTTCAAGAATTAGCACAATTTCATGTATCTCTTTTTCAATTTAAGCTGGAAAAAGGGCATTTGGAAGTAATTCAGAATCAGCATTTCTTTCAAGACTATTTAAAAATGTTATCAGGCGAATTTGTACCATTCGAATTCATCCATATTGTATTGGCCTCTCATGACCTGTATGTGTGCCTTTAATGTCCAAAAGCCAGAGTCCTCTACCAACAAGTGTTTATTTCATCAGTTACATTCTCCTCCAAAAGTACTGGAACAGCAAGGCTAATTCTTTTGTTTCTGCTAGACACTGAAGACATTTGGGTTTGAGATCAAAAGATGACTGAGACGATCGATCAGAATTTCAGCTTTCATTTCCTGATGTTTAACACATCTAGATGTAAAGAACATGGCACCTTTGGTGGCAGACCACCCAATCTTTCAGTGAGTAAAAGTATTGGAACAGTCTTAAAGTAAATATATGGGAGGTGAAATGCATGCACAGTTGGGTTAAGTTCTGGTGGTTGTCTTGGTCAGTCTTCCACTTTTTTCCCCTGATGAAGTCCTTTTTTGTTTTTTTTTGTTTTGGGTCATTGTCTTGCTGCATGATGAAGTTCATCCCAATAAAATTAGATGTGTTACACTGTAAATTGGCAGACAGAATATTTCTGTAGACTTCTGAATTCATTCTGCTGCTACCATCATGAGTTACATCATCAGTAAAGATTAGGAGCCCGTTCCAGAGGCATCCATGCAAGCCCAAGCCATGACACTACCTCCACCATGCCCGTTCCAGAGTAATAAATTATAATCAAGTATTCTTGACAGCCCTATTTCAAATCAAATGTATATAGCAAAAACAGAAGAAAAACAAATCAGTTTCTCAAGAATGTTTTCACCACCGGAAGCTCCTGATTGCAGGTGTGACTGCAGAGCTGTAGAGGGTACAGGCCCTAGATGTTTCAGTTGTTAATCTTCTTATTGTGTGTGTTTCATAATGGCATGTTTCAGGAACTTGGCCTCCTTCCTGTAGCGGTGCATGGCCTGTCAGTGAGAAATCACAAGAGCTGCTTGTCATTTCATTTGCATATGCTTTTGCAGCACTGGGTCAGTAGGTTCACCGGATTGACAAAAAAACAAATCTCAGAAAATCAACTCATCCAAGGGAGAGCTGCACAATATGTAGTTTATACATCATTACCGCAATATTGGCCTTGTTAGTACTAAGCATTACAGAAGCAGACTGCAACAAATGAGCCCGATAAACAATCTCTAAATATTTATACATCTGCATCCACATATTTACGCACACTTCAGAGTATTGTGTGCAGGCAGTTGCGTACTTGCACTTAATGTGAATGTGTTCACTAGGGGGTAGAGAAAGAAAAACTCAATGAAAGTCTTTGTGGAATGAATAAAGGGGAAAAAGTGGATCAATACTACTTACTTCCAGGTTCTAAATCACAGATACTGTGTTATTGGGTATTAAAGTCGACCAGGTGTGGAACAGTTTGGGTTTTTTCAGATTTTCTCCACCAGAAAAACAAAAACAAAATGAATTAAGCATAATCATGGATATCACACACACACACACACACACACATTTTATATGTATATATATATATGAGAGACAGAGAGAGAGAGAATATATACTAAGCCCCAGCCACTGTATGCTGTATCTGAAATATCTGAAATGGCCAAACTGTCAGCAGAAACGCTGGATTGAATTTTTATTTAAATATATTTAGTTATGCATGTCTGCATTGTGCAGATCTAATCTAATTTAATCAAATCCTTTTTAAGTTCCCTGTTCAGCCATTACAGCAGTCATCATGTTGTTATGGGTACAGTCACTTAATGCTGCCTATTAATGAAGCTTTTTATTGGACTTGGATTTATGGCATATAAACATGTAATGCCTCAAAAGTGTGATGCTCCATCATGAAACATCTCCACTGTTGACAATACAAAGAGAAGGTTAACAAATTAGTTACATCTTGAATCATTTCTTTGGGTTATTGACTATTGATCCGTACGCAAGCAGCAGTAGCACAGCTGTAACGAAGCCACTGTGGTTTTTACGCACTCGCACTTGTTCACTATTGATCACGTCTCATGGGTGTCTGTGTATCCTCTTGTGTGTGATTGGCCATTTGGTTTGTTTATGGAGCGTGGATTCTCTTAGACCGCTCCGGGGAGAGAGACGGATCAATGCGCTCGCTCTAATGACAGTGCGATAAAGCCGTGCTGATTTCCACTCTGACAGAATCCCATACAAGCAAGCTGTATGTTTATCTGTCTTTAGATCATGTGCATGTAAGCTGCGTCTTTGCATCCATTTAAATGCCTGCAAATGTTTGACATTTAGAAAATTTGTTTTCTAAATTGAATTGTTGCGTGATTCCATTAGACATTTGCCAATCACAATATTATAGTATTATTTATATTATACTATTATATTTTATTATTTTATATATTATTGTGGCTGCTTGGTCCCTGGTGGTATAGCGGCTAAGGATCCCATGCTCTAACCGCCACAGCCCAGGGTCCATTCCTGGGCAGGGACCCAACCCCAGCCACTGGGAGTGTACTCTCAGTGCTGGTCCCAAGGTGCGCCAGGAAGGGCATCTAGGGTAAAACCTGTGCCAAATCAAAAGTGTGGACCAGTGATCTGCTGTGGTGACCCCTAACGGGAGCAGTCGAAACAAAACAACAACAGCGTATTATTATGGCTGCTTTACAGTGTAGATGTTCCATATGAGAGAGAGTTTTTAAGAAACGTCTGGTCTCCCAAGACAGTTTATCCTCTTGAAAGGCAGCATAAGGACAGTTACATTCTCCTTACTGGAGAAAACATTCCCATGATTTTGTTTGCCAGATTAGAGTTGCCTCTGACTTATTGTTTTGATTTTTTTTTCTAACGGGCAGACCGGTCAAACATAAGTGGAAATGTTATGAATGTTGTACACCAGAGTCAATATAAACTGATGCTGCATTCATGGTGCCTTGTGAGTGGTAATTTGCAGGTTGTAATAATGTCATTTCCCACCTTGGCACGTTTGATGTGCAAAATGGGGAAGGAAAAAAAAAACATGAACGCCTCCATGAAGGCATGTCTTTTGTTTGCTCTGGCAGAGCATGTAAAGCTCATAGAAAGCTACTTTAACCGCACTTTCACAGTTACAGGCCTGAGTGGCTATTGGAACTGTTCTGCAGTAGTGAACTTTAAACATACTTAACTGTGAACTTTAAACATTTTGGACTAAAATGTGTTTGCACAGCAACAACAGAGGACAATAGCATGTAGCTTAGTAACAAGCTAGCCAGCTAACATTAGTGATTAATGTTGATAATTACCTTCTCAAAACAGCGATTAGTATGGTCAGTATTATAGATTTAACCAAGTACCTAGTCTGTATATTAACTGATCTAAAGCCAGTATAATATGCTATAAACTAATTTAAAAGTAGAGAAGGTGTACTTTACACTGTTCTCAGTGTGTGTGGCGATGTGGATTTGATGTCAGTCTGTAAACAGGGAAGGGACTAGTAGTTGAGAAGACCACCCCGAGTTGAAATTTCAAGTTTTCGGTGTTTTGTTACAGGTTGTAGATGGGGAAATACAAGATGCAACTTCGCCTCAAATGCAGCATGATATTTAATTTAGCTCACTTGAGCTGAGTGCACTGCTATCACGATCAGTTTTGTTAAATTAATCTACATTTGAGATCATAATTAATTGTGTAGCCCTATCATGATGTATGTGGTAAAAAAAAAATTTAATGTTTGCAAAAGTATGTATTAGAGATGGCACGGAGCCACTCTTTCTTTTCCGATACCGATACTGGAACCTGGAGTATTAGCCCATAACCGATACCCACCCATCTGATATTGTTTTCTTTAAAAACTACTAGGCTTTAAATTTTTTTCTTTTTCAGCTGAGGCACTTTGAGTGGAACAATTTGACTGTCTTTCCGCTGCCTTCAGAATGGGCTAATCACCCTCATGATGTGGATGAGCTGAATATCGTGATACATCGTGTAAATGATTATCAGCACATGTCTAGAGCCAGCCAAGGATCTGTGTATTTTGGAGAATGACAGAGCTGCAACGAACCAGTTTTCTTGTCACTCCTTATTTTTGTTATTGGTGATTTTTAGGGCCATGATGTAAATTCAGTAAGGCAGGTGAGTGCAATAAGTTGGACTGTTTCAGGAAATTGTTTAAAAGTGAACGTCAGATACGGGTAGGATCTCAGCTGAATTGAAATTGAACCAAACTAAATGAAATTGACCCGAGCCTCGGAGACAAGACTAAAGGTCAATAAGCTGGAGGCGACTGGAGGTGACGGGAGGGAAAAGTCGTGTGTGACAGCAGCAGGCCGTAGAGTCCCATCCGTGTAGCTGGAGAGGATTACGGATGAACACCTGATTGGTGTGTGTGTGTCTGTCTGTGTGTGTCTGTCTGTGTGTGTCTGTCTGTAGGGGTGTGGGTGGGTGTGATGAATGGCATGGACTGTGATGCCACTGTTTTTTTGGGTTGTTTTTTTTTTTTGGCAGATTTACAAACACAAGTCATTTTATATTGTTAGGTCTAAAGAAAGTGAAGGTCGTCTCTGCAAAATGATTTTTTTTTTTTTTTTTTTTTTTTTTTTTGTCATTTGCTGTGTTTATTTGAGAAATCAAGTTGAGGGTAGAATGCAGCTTCACTGTCAAAGTCATAGCAGTAAGTGCAACTTTTATATTCCCAATAGCCCTGAAGACTTTCCAGTGTCTGGAAAATTAAAGTTACAGATTTACCTCTGACTTTAACAGCACTGACACTGGAGACTCCTTCCATGAATTCCAAATAATCATCTAACCGTTCAGACTGTTATGCTGTGGAAATAAAATAGCTCATTTTGACCTGAACTTGCATGCTGACCCTTTTTTTTCAGTCATATTAGCATTGACTCTGATCTCTCCAGGACTAGGGGTTTGACTCTTCTGAATCAAACAGTAGCTGATAGAAACACACTTGCATTTTGTTTTTCACAGTCTGACTTAATATTTGTTTAAATTTGTGAAGCATTTAGATGGAAAGTTGAGATATGATGCTGAATCTGAGGACACACTGGGCCAAATACCAAATCTAAAATATCTGTTTCTTCATTTATTGGCCAGGGAGACTTTGTACCACTGTATAATTGATAGCAATTTTGCTTTGATGTGTGCTTTTTGGTGAAACTACAATCTCACAGATCTTTTGGATTGTGAAAGGAGTATTTCTTTGACCATTTCTCTGACCATTATCTGAACACTTCCGAGGCATGCTCTGTTATTGCCGATATTGTCTATTTTGACATAAAAAAGAGTTTGCCTGAAGAAAGCTGGGCATTTATAGAGATTTTATGGCGTATTACCACTTGGACAAAAAAGAAAACAGATGTAAAAGCTGTACTCCACACTTAGTCACTTTTTATTGTTGGTCTGGTCAACCAAATGTTCTCAGTAAATAAGCTTTAAATGAGGCCATCTGAGTTTTATATGCACAGCCATGAGTGTTCAGTAACTGTTGCTCACTTAATTTTGTGTAGTGGTGGACAACGTGGGAGAAGAAAAATAAATTTCACACGTAGATGTGTTTTGAATGCCGAGTGCTATTTTGTTGTACTTGTTCTCTGTTGTACTTGTTGTACCATGTCGTCTTGATTGGAGTGTAGTGATAACTTTTGTAATAATGTTGTTGGTCATTGGTCTTTGAAAAAGTGTGATTGTTATTATTATAGACATATATGTTGTTATTTAGGCAATCCTCAGTCAAATGAGTAAAGTGAAGTTTATATGAATAGTTTTCTTTTGATATAGAATGGCTTCGCTAACTTTTCTTCATCCCTGCATTCAGTGGTTTATTCATTGATGCTTTTACTCAGTGTTTTGGGTGTCAGACTCGAATTCTGCTTAGTCATCGTTCATTACTGCGTTCGTGTTCTGTGCGGTGTCCCACTGATCTACAGCTGTTCCTCCACGACACCTAAAGTGAGTCACAGGGATTAAGGACACACACTTTCCCAAAGCCCTCTAAACTCAGTGTCTCCTGTGTGACCTGCCTTGAGCTTATTAAGGTCCAGAGTTGGAAGCTCTGCTTCAAATGAGAAACACACAAAGGCTTGTATTACAGTTTTCAATAAGGACTTACCATTAACATGTGCATTAAATTCTAAACTAAATCCCAAAGGGAGCACGGTGGCTTAGTGGTTATCACTGTTGCCTCGCCCCACCAGGGTTGGGAGTTCGAATCCTGCCTCAGCCTTGTGTGCGTGGAGTTTGCATGTGCTTCGGGGATTTCCTCTGGGTACTCCATTTAACTCCTCCAGTTGTGGACAGATTGGCATTTGCAAGTACCTTATTGACATTTTCAACTACTTTCTGTTTTGAAAAGTTGGAAACGTTCTCAAGAAGAAAATGGCTGACTTGCTGACAGTTACTTACAAAGCTGATAGTTAATGAGAAGGAAATATTATGGCCATCCCAACTTAGTCCACTTTCCTGGATGACTACTACTTCATAACATTTTCCCACATTTGTTCTTTACCATTTATTTGATATCTGGAAATTATAGTTTGCATGATCTCCAACATACTACCTGGCATATTGTCTATATCTACTGTCTTACTTGGGTGTGTTTTTTTTAGTGCCACTTGCCTTGTGTAGGCAAAGTAGACAATGCCTTGGCCCTCAGCATTGTGTGAGACCTCCACATCATTGCCCTGCATCACCACAATGAGTAAATAATTTATGATATTCTTATAGGATATGTTGCTTGTATATTTTGGTTGCCAGTGCCACAGTTTGAGCTTGGTTTCCTAGAAATCTGATAGACGTACAAAGAGCAAAGCTGGAGTACCTCCTCCCGTTTCTAAACCAACAAACAATGTTGCTAGTGATGGACCCTCCAATGAAAGAAACATCAAGTTAGTCATCAGTTCTGTGTCATTATAGCTAATGAAAGATGCTCTATAAACCCACTGCTTGCCTGATGTGATTGTACTTGACAACTAGCTAGCTCTGCGGCTTTCCAATCTGTTAGTTTTTATCTTGTTTTTTTTTTTTCCCCAAAACTAGCACAATCTTTTAAAATGCTTATGGAAAGCACAATGTATCATCAAGCTGGGCTAGTGCTCAAGGTAGGTTCTGGCAGTGTAGTCTGAGCTGCTAATTTATTAGCCATAATACTTGGAGTTTGAATTATGTATATAATCATTGCATTGCCTCTTTTAGAGGAATGCACTTTCTTTTATTTTCAAGAGAAAAATGAACTGCTACTTAGATTGTATCATAAAATTAGTGGCAAAAGAACAGAATTTAATAAGTGTTAGAAACATTATTTTATAATACATGATGAAAGAATATGTTGGCACATATGTGTATTTCTATGTGTTTGTATGTTTTTATATTGCTGATGATGCTGTATAATTAGGCAATTATAATTAGGTTTTTTTTTTAAGGTTGCGTCTTTGGTAATTTAGAGTTAAACATTGTGTTGGTGGGTAAACTCTTGCATAGGGCTGCCTACAGTCTAGAGACGGCCCTGTGCTATAAACTTTACAACTCACAAATGGTGCTTGGCCCCCTTCATTACTATCTGCAGTTGTATTTCATTATTTGCGTCTTTTAGCTTGTCATATAACATCTTCCTGAACTTTTTTTTTCCCTGTAATCCAGTGAACATTTGACCACACAGACGCACAGAATGCACTTGAACATCTGACTTGTGCTAACAAGACTCGTCTTTCACAGAGCCTAAGTGGCTACACGCTGTACTGTGTACATTATTAAATATTAATACTGATATTTTCAGGTTGAATATGATCCAGCACTCTTATCCTGCTGACTGTGTCTGGTCAGTAGGAATCACACACGTGTGCATGGATAGTGTAAGAGGGTCATTGGAGGTCATTTACTAATGAGTTTATGTCTAATTAGCTGATTAGCTTGTGCGTGTTGCGTTAAGGCCTACCTACTGTTACTCAGTGATTTGCGTCACACACTTCAGAATCATGAGATTGTCTTCGCTGATAAGGGCATAAGGAATTCTCCTTTTGAACTTGTCCAGAATAAGAAAGCTTAGACAAACATCCTTTAATTTGCTTTCTAATTGGGACAGACTTTTTATATGAGAGTGTGCAAACGCTGCCCAAATCTTCCCCTTACTTAGCCAACCACCTCGAGAATGGATAGTATTTTGAAGTGGCCTCGACATCATGACTTAATGATTCTGGAAGTATATTATATTACAGATTATCTTCACAAATTATAGTGTGTAAGATGGGGCCTTTTGCGCTCTCTTTTTCTTTTTTCTCTGTCTCCCTTGTTGTTTTATCATCTTTGAGACAGAAAAAAATCTAATGTGCTAACCTGACATGATTTTCTGAGAGAACTTTAACACTACCTATCTGGCTAACATAAGCTAGCCTGACAGGAATTTTGAGGATTTTTAAGTCAATCTGCTCCTAATATTCCTAAACACTTTTGCTGGTTAACAGATCTGAACTAACCTCACAGGATTTCTGAGGGGATTTTTAAGTAATATTTGCAGTACCTGGCCAAGATAAGCTAGCTTTTGTCGAGTTTGTAGATGTATGAGTGCTGTGTAAAACAGAGACCTAATTAGCTAATAAAATCATGTTTTTTTTTTTCATTAACAATAGCCTGTTCAGTAACAAAAATGCAACTTTCCATATTTAGTAATTATCTTCTTTGTTTACAATCTTCACTGCTAACACTGGCTTATGTTAGCTCTGACAGGATTTCTGAGAGGATCTTTAAGCAATATTTGCAGTGGCTGGCTAAGATAAGCTAGCTTTAGTCAAGTTTGTAGATGTATGAGTGCTGTGTCATACAGACAACGTAATTAGCTAATAAAATCTTTTTTTATTATTATTATTAACAATAGCCTATTTAGTAACAAAATTGCAACCTTCCATATTTAGTATTTATCTCGTTTGTTTACAGTCTTCACTGCTAACACTGTTAGCTGCTCTGACAGGATTTCTGAGAGGATATTTTGTCATATTTGCAGCTGGCTGGGTAACATTAACTAACTTAAGTGGATATCTGAGAAAACTTTACATCTTTGAGCACAATCATGAAACTACTTTTGAGGTAGGAGTTTGTAAATGGGTAAGTGGGTGCAGACCTTCAGACAGATCCTTGTCTCTCTGTCTGTCCCGCTCTCATGCAACCTTCAACCCACATAAAGATTTTTTTTAATGTCCCCTCATGCATTTGATGTCTTTCTCTTTTTCTAGTGTTAATCTCTCATGTGCAACCTAAAATGTTAATCATTTACTGTCCTGCAACTGTCTTTCTTGTCTTTTCTACCATCTAGTATTGAGTATATCAATCTGTTTTTCTCTTAATGCACTCTTAGTCTACGTTTTTGAGATGATTGTGGGTTTGCCTGATATGATGTCTTGTAGTGGTTTAGTAAACAGCGAACATTAGTCAGCTAGCTTTTTTTTTTGTTTGGTTGGTTGGTTGGGGTTTTTTTTTGCACCTGTGATGCCACAAGCAACATTTAGAAAGTAGCGAGTTGTGATCACTACTTAAAAGTGCCATCGGTTTGATTCCACCATCATCCAACTAGTCAGGACAAGGAGGCATTTGTCTGTTTTAGCCTTGGCATGTGTTTTGGGCTGTGGCTTGAGAGGGAATGCTAAATGGAAGATCTACAGGGTGTCCCAAAAGATTCCACACATAGGGGACTATGTATTCCAGCACCACGTTGGTTGTGCCTTTGTCAGGGGATGTTCGCGGACATCCACTTCTCGGTTGGTCCGCAACACTTCCAGTCTTTTTGAATTCGTTAATAAGTTTGGCAGCAGTGTCGTGTGTGATGTGCTTGCCATGTTTCCTGTTAAAGTCCATTGCAACTTTGCGACAGCTTCCTGATCCAGCCATGAGAATGATCTCAATACGCTCTTCTTTTGTCAAAGGAATTCTTAAAGGCTATCTGAAAAAAAAATAGTATAAACTAAGTATGAAAAATTTTGCAGTTGTTTATAGATTCCACCAAAATCACTGACTTTACCTGTAATAATTAGAAAATCCTTATTTTTTCCCCAAAAAAGAAGAGGCCACAGACCAGCCAATTATTATTTTTTTTTTTTACTGGCTCATGCATCCAATAATTGCAAATTTGTAAGGTTAAAGTTATATGAACTTGATGATGAAGCATGAAATTAACCTTTACTGGAAGTGAAATCATTTTTCATGTTCCTGTGTCCTTTACCCTTCAAGTGAATTGGGTTTATATAACCTTTATCACTTATGAATATTTGTTTCCCTTCAGGAATTTCATCCCTTACTCATATCACCCTCCACTTGTTACTTCAGTCTGTTGCTCTTGTTTTGCATGTTTTTCTCATGCAACCTTCATCTGAATGTATATTTCTCATCCATCGAGTGTCTTTCTCACTTTCTGGTGCTCCTGAGGTCTTTCTTGCACTTTTCTAACCTTCATTCCTTGTTTATTAGTCTCCCCTTCTTCTTGTGTCACTGTATGTCAGTTGTCTGTCTCTTTCTCTCTCTCTCTCTCTCTCTCTCTCTCTATCATCTCTTTACATCTTTGTCTTGCAGTATGTCTCTATCTCTGTCTGTCTTACTCTCTGTTTCATGAATTATCTGTCTTTTGTTAATTTCCTGTTATGTATTTGATGTATTTCTTTCCTAGTACTAATACACTCTGTCTCTTGTTGCGTCCTTAAGGAGCCGCTGAAAATAGCAGCCGGGGGAAAGTGGGTCACTCGTTGGGGAGGAGCGGGAGATGGGAGTGTGTGTGTCTCAGAAACAGGCCGGAGGTTTGAGGGGTGAAGGAGGGCAGCGTTGAGATTTTATCTCTCTCAAGGCTTTTCGGCCAACTTAACACTCAACTCAACAAGTTACTAACATGCATATTTATTAATCTGCTCTCCCAAAGGCCATTTCTCCATCCGGAGCTTTTACAGACTGTGATAAAATAATATTATTGATCTAGCACCATTCCCTCACTTAAAGACAAAATGAAATAATGAATACGAACTGTCCCATGTGTGGCCCAAAGACATGCAGTATAATAGAGAAATTGAGCACAAAATTTTTCCTGTTTGACAAAATTGGGTTTAATTTGGTGTGAGGCCAGTCTGTGTCACTGCCATTTTTTTAATCCCCTAATGTTAATCAAGCTTATAATTTTCGAAATGGTAACAATTCCATACCACTCCATACCAACTCCATACAACTCCAACCAGTGAGTAATTTATCCATAAATATTTACATTTCTTAGTAATTATGAGTATATTACTGTACAATGAAATAAGTAGAATGTTTTTCAGCTATGTCTTGTAGTATAAATGTCACATTTTACAATTTAATATGTTCAGTTTGACAAAAATAATAACCCTTTTGGAGCTGGGACTAAAACTACAATAAGAAAAAATGACTGTAGCCAAAATGTTCGACTCATTTTGTTTTAAGACACAAATTCTTTTATGAAAATATACACTCCTGGCTTCATACACTTGCTTCAACATAGGAATAATACGAATAGGAAGTAATCTACTTGGAATCTACTTGAGGTACCAGTATTCAAACACTGAACTCACTATTCAAATATTTATGCGTAGCGTCTACGTGAAGTCAGTGAGAAATTGTAAAAGAAAAGTGGCATCTAGCAATATTGTGTTATGTGTGCTATGCAAGTTAACAGTGTGCAGGGGTTTTTACACTCATGGTGGGAGCGCGTGTAAGATGTTCTTGGGACAAAAAAGACACTGCTGTCATGTGAAGCGTTCTTTCTGTGGTTTCATTCATCTACACTGACAATCAGATTATTATAAACGTGCATTGCCACTGAAGGTTCGTTAATCTAATCAGATTTGGACACCAAAGTGTGTGCTGTTACAGTAGGGCTACAGGCTGAAATATTTGCTGTGCATTTAATATTTCTGTTCATTATTTCTTTATATTACGTGTGTCAAATACCATCACGTGCACTACTGCTGACGTACGGTGGAAAAATCATACATGCCACAATCATGAAATATTTTTCCCCTTCTCCTAGCGGTAAACTGAATATCCGCGCATGAACTTTTACAAAGTTTTAGCTCTCAAGCAGTTCCTTGTAAATTTGGGAGGCGGGGTCTGAGAGTGGAGTGAGACTGACTGAACAACATAGCTGCCTGCATAACAATACAGTATTCAGATATATGCTGAAGTTTTGTTCGTGATTATAGATTACAGTAAGATTTATTGTGTCCTAAACCACGTATAGACATGTATTTATGGAAAAGATTTTGGGTCTACATTTGATTTCTTGGTGAAGTATACCTTTAACTTTACTAACCCTAAAGCTTAAACTTAGCTTCAGTAAACAAAAGGGCATCTTTAGAGCACGAGCACACACACACACACACACACACACACACACAAACACACACACACACTCTCTCTCTTTTCTTAAAGAGGATAAGCCAAAGGGTCTCCTCAAGGTCAGACCTGATATGTATTCATATCATTATGAGGATATTTGTTCATTATAAAAGCCTGAAGTCAACACACACACACACACACACACACACACACACACACACACAGGTATTGTACTCCAAATCCATTGTTCACAATCCCATATGGTGTTTAGGCTGAAACCAATGAGATTAAAGCATCTCAGAACTGCTTAGTCATGCTGAGTGAAGTGTCTGTGTGTGTGTCTTTCTGTCTGTGTGTGTGTGTCTTTCCGTCTGTCTTTGTATGTGTGTGTGTGTGTGTGTGTGTCTTTCTGTCTGTCTGTGTGTGTGCCTGTCTGTCTGTGTGTCTGTGTGAGTGAAAGAAGGAGAGAGAGATAGAGAGAGAGAGAGAATAACGCTGTCATTTCACTGAAGTCTCATTAAATGAACAGGGTTGTGGGATTGCCTTCTGCATGCAGGACATGTGGGATGCTTCAGATTTGTTTAAAAAATAATGACCCTTAAAAGACAGCTGTCATTATACTGGGGCAAACAACAATTTCAAGGCAAAATATACTGCGTTCTTTTGTGTGGACCGGTAAATTAGAGTGTGTCTGATAATATTATGTGGTATATTATGTTATCACTGTGAGATTATCACTATGTGTTTTTTTTGTTTTTTTTTTTTGGTGCTTTGTCAATTCACACTTTGCGTTGAGGGTTGAACCTTCCTTTTCCTTTTTCCTGTCACTCTTCTTCCATCTCTCCCTCGTTTCCTCTGTTTCTCGTCCTCTCTCAGTCTCGCTTAAAACGTTCCCAAAAGTGTTGTGTACCTCGGCAGCCTCCTCCCAAATGAAATAGAAAATTGAAATGTCTGTGATAAGTGTTGTACATCATTTTTTATGGTAATGGTATTCATATGTACGGCTATTGAGCGACTGTCCTAATGGCAGTGTTGTTTACTGAGTAGTGTGTGTGTGTGTGTGTGTGTGTGTGTGTGTGTGTGTGTGTGCGCCAGTCAGAGGGTCAGTGTGTCCCTTAGCGTGGGTCAGTGGGCAATATGAGTGCCACTAGGCATGTCTGGATGTATGTCTGTGGGTGACATAGCCATGTGTGTGTATGTGTGTGTGTGTGTGTGTGTGTGTGTGTGGTGCAGAGCGGTGCAGTGCAGGCTGGCACAGTTAGAGTACGTGTGTGAATGACTCTGTAACACATTTTCCCTCCAGCTCTGTCGCTGATGCCATGCTAGTGCTGATTGTGTGTGTGTGTGTGTGTGTGTGTGTGTGTGTGTGTGTGTGTTGGTTTTTCCACGCTTTATTCAGGGCTAGCAGACCCATGTCACTGAGCTAGGCAGGTTGTAGTCTACACTGAATGAACAAAATGTGTGACAAATATACAATCACATATACAATTTTTTTTTTCTTAACTCATTACAGTTCACAACAATATCATGATGTATTGAAAAGATTTTTTTTAAAGTTACCATTTAAAATAATTATCTTTCACAAACAATCAAAATCTGTGGTTGCTTTCTGGTAAGTTGAACGGATTTCTTGGGTACACTGGGAATAATTTGCGATGACATGGACTTGAGCAGAATTTAAAACTAAAGTGGGCGGGGCTATTTTAGGTAATCTGTGTAAGCTTCACCCTGAGATCACTAATCCCTCCCACAGAGTTTTTATTAAACCTAAGACTTTACTATTCAACACTCATCAAGTCTGAGCAACCTTGTAAGACAAATCATTCTAATATTTTTAATGTTATATTTATTATGTTATATTCGCTGGCACTATTAAAGTAATAAAGTCCGGATTTGATGGTTAATGACAATGCAGACTGGTCAGAAACACTGCTGTAATTCTGATGAATTCTGTTCTCTTTATTTGAAGTGATTTATACCACAGCACTGTTGAATTCAAGATTCTGATTGGTCAGAATGTGTTGTTTAGTTTTCTATAAAAGCTCTGGCAATTACAGGTTTACATTATCGTTTCTGTAGTAACTTACACAGGTACTTGTATGGTGAACACAAAAACTTTGTTATACAGCAATTAAAAAAAACGAATAATTGTTGATATGGAGAAGGTTTCTGTAAGGAGATGTTTATTTCTCAGTGTCAGTGGAAAATGACATTATAAAACTTACAGACATGTTGTTATTGGAAAATAATAAACTTTGGGGTGGTAACAGGATCAGGCCACATCACACCATCCTGTTGTTGATTTATATTCTTATAACAGCAAGCCCCCAAGTGTTTTATGCCTCCATCAATAAGTAGTGGATGCATTATGTATTCAAGTTTACCTCATGTCAGTCAGAGATTCGCATTAGTGCAGTATCTCAAGAACGAGTACTTGAATGTTTGTAGGATTTATATGGAGTTCTCACTGTAACCAGCAAATGAATTGATCCAAACAGGGTCAAGGTCACAGCAAGGTCAAATGTCTGAAATAGTTTTTCTTCAATAGCTTCCTTCCTGTTTGAAGTATATTTTAAGGCTAGACTAGACTTGTTGGTGAGAATTGTAATCTTCTGGTGAAAGTGTCCATTAAGCTTGAAATCTTTCTCTCAGACACACACCAATGAGTTTATGTGAATAAACACATTTGACGTGTGATTGAGTCACTTATTAGCAGTTATACAGACTTATTATAATAAGTAGTTATAGATAGATACATAACACTTTATAAAGCATGAGTATACGACTTCATAATGTCAGGTTACTTATGAATACAGTAATAGGCAAGAAAACTTAAAATTAACAGATATTATATCAGAGCTTGTTATTAGAGTGCATTATAACAATACTGTCTACGATCTTCTTAACATGTATTATAATGCATTTTGTAATGTAACAGTATGAAGTATACAGTGTAAAGTGTACAACTGAGAGTGTTGATACAGGCGTATGCCACACATTATAAGGTGTCATGTAGTCTATTTAACAGATTATACATGTGTTTGTAATGCATTATGAGCACAGGGTTCTGTAAAGCATAAGGAGTGCAGGAAAATCGGGGTTGAAATCTTGATATAATTCCTGTACAAGACGCTTAACTGTAGAGTAAAATGAGCCGTTCTCACCACGTCTTTATCTGAACCTTCTCTACATCTCAATGACTTTTTAATCGAGATTTTTTTACTCTCTTGACTGATGCAATGTGAATAAGCAGCGTTCCTTGAGCGCTCCCAGTAGTGTGTGAGCGATGCACTGAGGCTGAATTAAAAAGCTTTTATTTGTGTCAGTAAGCTAAAAGCTTTCCCAGCATGTGGGTTTCAGGACAGACTGTGGGGACGGAGCGTGGTGGTACGGCACTGTGCACGACGTCTTTTTTTCCTCCCAAATTTCTCTGAAAGAACAAGAGTGCATTTATTGGAATCATTAAGTCCATGTGATACTGCGAATATTGTGAAGAGGAACTCTCAGGAAGTTAAAAATAAACTGGAGAACCTGCAATGTGTCATAGCTAAAGATTGTCCTGCATTAATATACGACCAAAATTAATTGTTTCAGCTACTGTATAATGAACACACAATATGTCACGCAGGCGTTCCTGACTTCCTGACCGACTGCTGAGTGACAGAGTGTTGATGGGTTTGATGTTCCAGGTGACTGTCATATCAGCGTGTTGCAGGCTCGCTGTGCTGCTGGAACAAAACCAGAGTTGACACATTTGAACACCTGTTGCGCAGTTGACACACTTAATCTACTCAAGTACGTCACTCCTGCTCCTGTCAGTGAGATGAGACGTTTAAAACAGACACGTTAACCTAGTTCAGCAGTTAATGTGTCGTAAGGGAAGATGAAAATCTTGGTATTAACTGCAATTCCAAGTAATTTGTGAGAATTCCTTGAAACAGGGGCGTTGTTGCAGATTGTCCTTTTACGACAAACCTGATGTCAGTTTTGTGCTTTCGGATTCGATTGCCTGTGCAGACTGAGAGAAGGTTGGGTGTGATTATTGGCTGTGTTATTGACTGTGAGCTCAGTGCCGTCCTGTTAAAGTAATGAAACGATCCTCAAAGGAGCAGCTTGGCTAGAAATGAAATGTACAGGCTCCGGAGTGGTGCAACAGAAAAGCATTCACTCTATTGTCAGGAGTTTGAATTTTGACAATGCCACAGCCAGGAGTCCAAGAGAGCGCAGTTGACCCTGCTCTCTGGGTGGGAGGGATGGCATTACTCTCTCCCCTATCAATCAGTGCGTGGGCATCTGTGAGCTCATGGATGTGGAAGTTAGCACTTGTTCAGCTGTCCTGTGACGCAGCACGAGCAGCAGCTCGAAAAGATGTGACTACTGGCTTTTTCCGGAGGAAGCACATGTTAGCCTTCACAGCCCCTATATGGTAGCTGTCCTGTGATACAGTGAGCTAGTGGGTGGCAATTTGACAAATGACCAAATTGAGGGAAAAATGAAGAAAAAATAATAATTAAAAAAGATAGAAATGAAAAGTACACCATTTTCCAAATGTAGACCATGGAACGATGGGTTAATGCTGTTAATAATTAAGGGAAGCTTGTAGACTCACAGTGCAAACTGCATAACTAAATCACACACTCGCATCAAAATGTGTCGGGTTGTACGTTTATATTTATACATTTATATGTATAGCACATTTAACAATGGACATTGGCACAAAGTAGCTTCACAGAAATAGAGAAATTCCTGATATAAATTTTAAATTTATAAATTTATCCCTAATGAGCAACCAGAGGCGACGGTGGCAAGGAAGAACTCCCTGAGACGACATGAGAAACAAACCAGACTCAAAAGGGAACCCATCCTCATCTGGGTGATACTAGGTAGTGCGATTATAAATAATTCCCGTCTATAACTGTGTGTAACCAGGAAATTCATTATAGTTTTAACATGAAACCTATTTTGTTGAAGTTATCAACTGTTCACTGATGGAGACTTGAGTGCAGAACTGTTCGTGGCAATGGAAGTCCTAAAGCTGTCATTGCGATTGCAGTCCAAAGCCATCTTCATGGTTTCTGAGTGCTACCATCCACAGTAATCTCATGTATCCTTAGGCTGTCCATATGGGGCCATCCTCAGCAGCAGCAAGGATTTTAATATACTTGTTCTTGTTCTGATACTGTATCATAAAATGGACAAAAATGAAGTTGCATTGCTAAAAACATCAGAGCAGCCATGATTAAGCAAAAATCACTTTGTGCAAAATGTATCACTCCACAAAAGCATCAGTCTCAGGTAGAGGGTGGATTGACTGCTCTAAATTGCCCCAAGTTGTGAATGAGTGTGTGAATTTGTTTGTGGATAGTGCCATGCGATGGAATTGAGGTCTGATCCAAGGTGTATGGATCCATGGATCCAATTCATGGCCTCACACCCTGGACTGGCTCCGGGATAGATTACAGATGAGTGAATAAAACTGTTTATGTATTACTGTTTATGCTTTCCTTGTTTGTTAGCATAATTAGCCGTGATGCCAGTATAAACTGAAAACACAATTATGCCCTGGCTAAAGTGGAAAATTGTGTGCATGTGTTACTTTAACATGGACATAGATTCCAAAAAAATGTCACTAAAAACAGTCTTTAAACACAGCGGGACCAGAGTTTGATTTCTGATTGGCTGTGCAGTTTGATTGACAGCATACCCTGTCTAGCAATCAGCTCTTACACGCTCCTGTCTGTGTCTTTCAGGCTTCAAGTGTCCTGTTTGCTCCAAGTCAGTGGCGTCCAATGAAATGGAGGTTCACTTCATCATGTGTCTCAGTAAGCCCCGCCTCTCCTACAACGGTAAGTCACACCTCTCAGTGCACCCCACGTCCTGTACGCTTTCCACTTGCCACCACTCTGCTCATCCATCTTTCTATTTCAGTCCTCTGTTAATGATGTCTCTTTTTCCGTCTCTTACGTGACTCATTGATAAGCTCCTGTGTCTGTAAACTCTGAATGACCCCCAGTCATCCCCTCCGTCCCTGTCTCTCTGTTTCTCTCTCTTTATTTCATTCTCTTCATTTCCCTTGGGCATGTGATTTAAAAATAGCAGATTACGATGATTGTCTAATATTTTACTATGCTATATTACATAAGATTTTGCTAGTTCTGTTTACGGTTTGATTTGTAGAAATCTTGTTTGATTAACAGAATTATAGGATTGTCTTTTCCAAAAAGGACTGTTATGCTTCTTCCAATTTGTCCAAAGGAAACAACCTTAGAAGACAGCTGTGCTTATGCCACCTTCTGAATGGGATAATTTGGTCATAATGGAAACATAAACGTTTCCTAAAAATAAGCCTACACTGGCAGCCTTCTCTACACATGGCCATGACAATATATTAAACCCCTGTTTATAACATTGCGCTGAATTATCCTGATCAGGTATGGCCAAATGAAAGATACATTATCTATCCAAAACGTCAAGAAGTCACTGTCCAGCGTTTGGGCTATGAACTGTCCTCGCGTCACACGTAAAAGGTATTCAAGTCTGTCAGATGTCTTTATTTTCAGTCAAAATGTTTAATGTTTAAATGTTACTTACAGCAGAGGAGTTTACCTACATGACAGCTTTGTTTTGCTTGGTTTCATCAGTTTTTCCACACAGTCTTCTATGCACGGTTATTAATTAAAAATTAGTAGATTAGTAAAAATCATTCTACCATCGTTCTGCGTAGTATGTGTATAGTGCAGGAGGTGGCGAGATTCAAAACGAGTAATGTGTTGTGTGAAAAGCGTTACATGTAAACATACACTGATCAGCCATAACATTAAAACCACCTTTTAATATTGTGTAGGTCCCCCTGGTGCTTTAGCAGCAGGTCCTTTAAGTCCTGTAAGTTGCAAGGTGGGGGCTACATGGATCAAACTTGTTTGTTCAGCACATCCTACAGACGCTCTATCGGACTGAGATCTGGGGAATTTGGAGCCCAAGTCAACACCTTGAACTCTTTATGTTCCTCAAACCATTCCAGTGTGGTAGGGTGCATTGTCTTGCTGAAAGAGGCCACTGCCATTAAGAATACCGTTGCCATGAAGGGGTGTACTTGGTCTGCAACAGTGTTTAGGTAGGTGGTACGTGTAACATCCACATGAATGGTAGGACCCAAGGTTTCCCAGCAGAACGTTGCCCAGAGCATCAAACTGCTTCCGCCGGCTTGCCTTCTTCCCATAGTGCATCCTGGTGCCATCTCTTCCCCAGGTAAGTTATGCACATGCACCCATCCATCTGTCCACATGATGTAAAAGAAAGTGTGATTCAGCAGACCAGACCACCTTCTTCCATTACCCCATGGTCAAGTTCTGATGCTCATGTGCACATTGTAGGCGCTTTTGGCGGTGGACAGGGGTCAGCATGGGCAGTCTGAAAGGTCTGCAGCTACACAGCCCCATATGCAGCAAGCTGCGATGCACTGTGTGTTCTGACACCTTTCTGTCATAGCCAGCTTTAACTTTTTTTTAGCAATTTGTACTACAGAAGCTCTTCTGTGGGATCGGACCAGACGGGCTGGTCCTCGCCCCCATGCACATCAGTGAGCCCATGCACCTGTCGCCGGTTCACTGGGTGTCCTTCCTTGGACCACGTTTGGTAGGTACTAACCACTGCATACCGGGAATACCCCACAAGACCTGCCATTCTGGAGATGCTCTGACCCAGTCGTCTAGCCATCACAATTTGGCCCTTGTCGAAGTTGCTCAGATCCTTACGCTTGCCCATTTTTCCTGCTTCCAACACATCAACTTTGAGAACTTGACTTGCTGACTGGTATATCCCACCCCTTGACAGGTGCCATTGTAATGAGATAATCAGTGTTATTCACCTCACCTGTCAGTAGTTTTAATGTTATGACTGATCGGTGTATATGCTACATAAAATCTGTAGTTTTGCAAAAAACAATCTCTGCTGATACAGTGTATACTTATTATTAACACTTCCCTATTTCTGTTTCAGTCTCTTTTTCTTCTTCCTCTTTCTGTGCTCCCTCTTCCCGTTCCTCACTCTCTCTCTCCATCTAATACTTTCTCTGATGTTTGTGGTGCAGAATGGTGTGGTATAAAAACCCTATTGTGGTTTTTAAAAAATCTGCAAAAGTTTTTTTCCCTCTACATTGATTTTGTTGCCAGTAACCTCATTTCTGAATTAGCTGCATATTGACTGATATGCATTACATTATGTGTATATTGGCTGGACAGAGGCAGAGCCTGAAAGCAAGCATGCCAAGAAATTGTTTGGGGTCAGATGGGACCACAGGCAATGGATTTCAGGTTGAGGATGTTTGTGAATCACATTAATTCGTGTAAGCTTTAGTTATAGATATTGTTCAGGGACAGATTACTGACCAGAACTACTGGGCACTGGGGTCCTGGCCACTTCACCGTCACACACGACACTATGCATAGCACGAGCCACTTGATGTAAAAATCACAGAACCTGAAATAAATTCTGAAATGTTATTGGTGTGTGGTTTTGAATTTTAACCAATGAGCTGTCAGCTTGGTTGACTTAATTGGAGCTAGATAAGCAGATATGGGAACTATGGATAACTGTAAACCCACAATAAGTGTGTCAATAGTTTAAAAAATGAAAGACAAGCCCACATGGGTCAGATTTAAAAAAAACAACCTCCAAACTAAAATGGTGCTGAACATGGCTCAGCATGTGGCCACTGCTGGATATTGAGTCTGAGTGTGTTCAAGAGCTGGACTTTGTCGAGCTGGTCAATGAGTTTGTGCGGTGAAAAGCAAGGAAGAAGCCAATTGAGATAAGACTGCCCTCTGTGCATCACCAAGACAAGTCAAATACTCATTAAGGATGTGAAATATAATAATGTATGTGTTTTCTTTTTCATGTGTTAGGTTGCAGGCGGGCTTTATTCGTCTATGGCCTGTATTTTTAACAGTGCCTGAATATAAACAAGTAAAAAAGAAAGAAAAAGGCAAGTCAGGTGAATGTATAGCTTTCTTCAAAAAGTAGGCTCAAGTGTGATCCAGGTGGAACATTGTGCACCAGTGATGGATCAGCAGAGAGCAGGCTACATATTCAGCACATAGTTTAGGAAATGAACAAGGTGAAGATCCACCTGAGAATGGTACAGCTCATGCTAGTAAGCTCGGCTCAGTACGGCTAAATCTGACGACCCTCTTCATTTATTGTGTGATACGCGAGGTACGATACTCTCAAGCTTTAGACGGATGGTTATTATTTTTGGCAGCGTTTTCTGCTCTTGAGATAAAGTCAGTACCATTTAGAACACTGGGCAAGGACAGCTGTCCTGAAAGGACAAATCACACTGCTCACATCTTAGGGAAGGCGTTGAAAAAACGTGGCAGACTGAGTGTAGCGCTTCCAGGATTCACTTTCAGTTAAACTGTTTTTAAAACACCATATTGTGATAGTATTGTGATAAAATGTTAGACAGTTATCATGATATGAGCATTTACTATCAGCCCATGACTAATTGTGAGGATACTGTGCTGTTTTTGGACACCAGTCCATAGAAAATCCCCTTAAAGTCATGATTTTGTGTATCTGTGTGTATCTATGTGTATTTGAGTGTATCTGTGTGTGTCTGTGTGTCTAACACCCCAGGCTTTATTGATGATGTTGATGGAATGAAGCAAGTCTTAACATGCTGTGTATCTGAGGCCTCTGCTCTGTTTCAGTCAGCTCTTATACACACACACACACACACACACACACACACACACACACACACACACACACACACACACTCCAGTAAATTCACAAATGCCCTACATTTGTACATCTATTTACAATAAGTAGAGACACACGCCAGTAAATTCTCACTTCTTCTTTTATGCTGCTGAGGAAAGCAAGAAGTTTAAATAGAAATAAAGAAATAAAAGTTAAACAGAGCGGTGAGACCCTGCGACGTTCATTAACATCACACAGCTCTTACAACGCAGCGCTAACCAGGCACACTGTCGATTTGATCAGTTCTACTCTAGGTTTGAGACGACGCTGATGAAATGTCCTGATATCACAGAATGACGGAGGTGAAGTGAAGTCTGTTTTTTTTTTTTTTAGGTATCAGGGTGTTTCTCACCTAAACCACTCCTACTGACAACTGATTAAACATGGTGTGGCTTTGTGTGTTTAGCTTCCTCATGACGGAGGATCACTATATAAAATAAATTTGGTGTTTATATAAACACACGTGTAGTCAAGTGTTCTACAGCTGTTGCAGTGGTTACGTCTTAACGGCTCATTTTGTTCTCGTCGCTTTAAATTAAAACGAGTGCAAGCACTGAGACCCGTGCCCATATAAATCATTTCTTTCTACATAAACAGTTTTTTTTCCATTTAATTCCACATTAGTGACATCAGTAGTGAAGCATATATAGGCCTAGCCTAAACTCTTATTTCTGCTTGTTGTCATGGTTACAAAGTAGGAGGGATGTTTATTTAAAATGAATTTACAACTGATTACATTTGTGAACTACAGTAGATGAGTCCAAACTCTCCATGACTCTCTCTCTCTCGTAATCAATATATGTCTGTCTGTCTGTCTGTCTCTCTGTCTCCCTCTCTCCGTTTCCTTTATTGAACTTTCTCCCTCCTGTCTCTTTCTGTCTGTCCCCTCTCTGTCTCTTTCGTTCTCTCTCTTTCTCTATCTGTCTCTGTCTTTATCTTTCTCTCTATCTGTTTGCCTATTACTGTTTCTCCCCATATCTCTTTCTCTTTCTATCTCACTCTCTCTGTGTGTCTGTACTCACTTCTCTGTCTGTCTCAATCTGTCTTTCTCTCTCTTATACTCTCCTTTTCATATACTTTCTCCCCATGTGTCTCTGTCTGTCTGTCTGTATCTCTCGCTCTGTCTCTCTCTCTCCTTTTCTTGCACTCGTTTCTCTCTTTCTGTCTCTCTCTCCATCTGTTTCTCTCTCCCCCTGTTTACCCTCCCTCTTTCTCTCTCTCTCTCCTTCGCTTCCTCTCCCTCTTTCTCTCTCTCTCTCCTTCGCTTCCTCTCCCTCTTTCTCTCTCTCTCTTTCTCTCTCTGCTTCTAGTTTCTCTTCTCACTCTAGTAGCTAAATGTAAATTATGTTTTTAAGAGATATCGTGCACTGGTCAGCTTACCTGGGCTTTTCAGAACACACACACACACACACACAGGGGCTCAGTTTGTGAGTGAATCAAACACTCCTGGGATTAATAATGTAACAAAAATGATCACTCTTGTAAAACTGTTGTAGCTGCACTCGACGTATCAGGAGTGTGTGACATCAAACCAACAGCGTATGTAAACACATGCAACTTCTGAGCAGGAGGAACTCCATCAGGATAGGACTGCTGCTTTCCAGTCAGTTCTTCATTACACACTTCCTGATTCACATTCACATCCAGGAAAGGAAATGACTGAAAGGACTGAAAAACACACACACACACACTATCTATCTATCTGTCTACAGCCTGATACACAGCTAAGTCACAGGCTTCAAGATGATAGCAAGCTCAAGCCAGTGTGTGCATCACCTCTTCACTTCTCTGTGTGTGAGATGAAACCATAGTTATAGGTTTTTCCTTCATTTTTGTGCACAAAACGCTGTTAAAGTGGAATTCCATATTGGATTAGTATATAGGAGGAGGAATTTTCTGGAGCCAATCAACCTGAATTGTTCCTTTACTTACTAATTTGCATAAATTTGAGAAAATCTCATTTCGGATGATTGGTGTCTGGCCGCTGCTCATCTACACAGGAAATAACTGACTTCCTCTAGCTTTGTTGCTTGCTCATGTGAACTGTAGTTGTCTTTCTAACAGTGTGTACCTCTCTCACTCTCCATCTGTCTCCTGTCCCTTTCAGCTCAACTGCCCTTACATCTCTCACTAATGCCTTTTGTTTTGTGGACTTTAGTCACTAAAACAGCACTTCATGACCAAAAATGCTTTATAAAAACACTTTCCATGGCCACATATATCTGAAAAACATTTTAGTTGAAGTGATAGAGGAAATGGAGCTACATAAAAACACTGATATTTATCGTCCCGTGATTGGCCCCGGATTGGCACATGATCCACTGTCACTTTTGTAGGTATTGTTTTCTTATTAAAAGGGCATTTTCAGATGCATATATATTTCTCTGGTTATTAATCCCTATTGGCCTGTACCTCTCCTGCCATCTATCTATCTATCTATCTATCTATCTATCTTTCCAACAATGTATGTATAACTTGCTCATTATCTTCCCCCACTTTACCCTAAAGTGCCTTACATTAACCCCCACCCCCCGTTTCTCTCTCTCTCTCTCTTTTTCTCAGTGGTGTAACTGAATACTAATTCATTATTTGATTTGCACAGATAATACATCCTAAATGAATACAGATCAATCAGTAGGCAGAGTATTTTATTTATTTTTTTTTTAGGAAGCTTGCCAGAAAGCTTCAGAATAAGCATGTGCATCAGGATCCTGCAGGACGAAACTAAACAAGTTTTTACTTTAATGTGGAGCTTAGAGAATAGATTGCTGAAACTCATGGGGAAGGTTGCCAGGTTTCAGGAAATTCCCACCACAACTCAAAAGCCACACAAAAAGGCATGAAACTAGCCAGACACTGGAAAAGGTAGACGCATTGTTCTTCCTTTTCTCAGTCTTTTCAGGGACACAAGTTAGCAGTGGTGTATATTTCTGATTTGCAGTATGTGGACATTGTAATGGAACCTGGAAACGCTGATCACAGAACAAATACCAAGTTCATTAACATTATATGAACAGGATGTGTACTATTCGGTTTTAGCCCGACCTAAGCACTGCTTACTGAGCTCCAAAATAAAACCATATTTCTACCATATTTTTGTACAAACCAAAAGACTGTGCGTTCATACAGTATATTGAGCCGCTGCTCAGTCGTAAAACTTGTACATTCATTCTGAAGTAAATCCAGTAAAATATTATTAGATAGCTGTTGTTGTCAACTGTAGCCTAAGTAAGAGTTTGTTAGTTTGGGAAAGGGATTGTTGTTTTGAAGCATAGGTAGCTTTCTTACTCAGTCACATTAGACAGGAGAAACTTCAACAGGACGTCAGGTTGCAGAGTTGAATATGGTTATGTTCTGCAAATTGCTATTTGTTATAATTTGTGAAAGAAACTGTCTTCTGTTTCCTATTGTTTTTAGGGCATAGTGATAAGGTTAACATAAACAAAATCAGGTATAGACCACACACGTCTGGTTTTAAACTGAAAAAGATATGAATATTTTGAGCATTAAACGGATACAGATAATGGTATTGTGTTCCACCCCTATTATCTGTCTGTCCATCTGTCCATCCATCTGTCTGTCTGTCTATATTTGCCTTAATCCTTTACCTTAAGAGCTCTCTCATTCACGTACATTCTCTCTCTCTCTCTCTCTCTCTCTGTCTTCTGTCTGTCCTCCTTTACTTTGAGTGCTCTCTCCCTCTCTCTCCTTCTCTGTCTCTCTCCCTGCCCCATACCTCTCTCTCTCTCTCTCACCCCGTATCTATCTTTCTCACCCTCCATCTTTGTCCCATAACCTCAAATGCCCTCTCTCTCTCTTTCTTTCTTTCTCTTTAATAAAGTGTGTAAAGACGGCATACTGTACCACTGACCTCAGAAGTAAGAACAGTACAGATGAGATTCTGCCAATTTTAGGAAATTGTGTGTATGTGTTTGCGCGCGTGTGTGTGTGTGTGTGTGTGTAACATTTCAGAAGGCTGTGCTGATAGCATTTACTGTTAGCTAGTGACTTAACTTCCAAATATAGAATTCCTCTAGGCTGCATTAGCTGTTAGCCTAATTCTAACCTGGTCTGTCAATAGTTACACACACACACACATATATATATATATACACACACACACACACACACACACACACACACACATACACACACACACAAAAAGCCACACAGGTGTTTCCAAGGGAAGTGGTGAGTCCTTATAAAGAGAATGTGTGGTATGTGGTGTGGGTCGTTGTTCTTGTATGTTTCCTGGCTTTGCAAAAACATGTTTACCAGTAGTGATGGAGACAGCGTCTGGTGGGTGTGTGGGTGTGTGTGTGTGTGTGTGTGGGTGTGTGTGTGTGTGTGCACGCCTGTCCTCAGATATCAGCTTAGAGCAAAAGAACTGCAGGTTTCGACATGCGTCTGAGGACAAGTACTCGTTCTCTTCACCACACGGGGGTCTATGAAGATACAGGATTGTTCTCCACACTGCCTCCTGCTGTCAGCACAGTCTCAGTTCAGCTCTCACATACACCCACACACTGCGATTCAGCCGATAATAGTGATCATGATGAAATTAACTGATCATGACGTGTGTAATTAAAGCGCAGAGGGTGGCATGGTAACCTTCTGCTAACCTTTTTCCGCTGGTCACTGTGTATACGGTCAGCTGTGTTTGGTTTCATTTGGAAAAAGGCCTGAGGGATGCGGGCATGTGACATTGATCTAATTTGGCCTTTTGCAGTAATGTACATGACTCTTTATCACAGATTGCAGCCTGCAGGAATTTATTCAGGGGTTTCTCTCTGATCTGTCAGGACTAGGTGAAGAATAATTCTGTATCTTAAACAGACACATTTGGTAGACTGTTAATAAACTGACAAGGTTACAGAACAACCGCTCATCTGATCTCCCAACCTAAATGTAACTAAAAGAGGTGTGTGTGTGTGTGTGTGTGTGTGTGTGTGTGTGTGTGTAGATGACGTGCTGGCAAGAGACGCAGGAGAGTGTGTGATCTGTCTGGAGGAGCTGCAACAGGGAGACACCATTGCCAGACTGCCGTGCCTCTGCATCTATCACAAAAGGTAAACATAAGCATGAAATACTAATCCCTGTACTTTTTCTCCTCTCCAGTTGTGTGAACTTTTTTTCCAGATAACATATTCATTCTTGTGTAGTGCTACTTCTATCTAGCCACATTTACCTCAGCTACAGTTACTGACTGTAGCGCCATGTTGTCTGCTCCTCCTCACCCTCACCCTCAGTCAGTAGAAGGGGATTACTATAGGATCATGACTGGCCAGATGATATTACAGTACTGACTCTGACCCTGGTGGTGGCTTCTTACCAAAAATCTCCATCAAGTAATCTCCAAGACCTACCTGGAAGGTCGGTCATATCAAGTGACATGGAGGGGATCCACATCTGCTCCCCGCAGACTCTCCACTGGTGTCCCACAAATCTCAGTACTTGGTCCTCTCCTGTTCTCCCTCTATACTCGATCTCTTGGTGCGGTCATATCCTCGCATGGGTTTTCATACCACTGCTATGTGGATGACACTCAACTCATCTTCTCCTTCCCTCCCTCAGACACTCATGTTTCCGCTCAGATCTCAGCATGTCTGGCAGACATCTCATCTTGGATGACAGCTCATCAGCTGAAACTCATTCCCAGCAAAACTGAACATCCCAGGTGATTCATCCCCATGTCAGGATCTTGCGATCTCCCGGAACAACTCTGTGATCTCACCTCCAGTTACTGCGTGCTTGGGGTAACCATGGACGGTCAACTGTCCTTTTCCTCTCACGTTCCTAATCTGACACACTCATGCCGATTTCTCCTTTATAACATCAGAAGGATTCATCCAGGTGCTTGTTCAGTCCCTTGTCATTTCAAGACTGGACTACTGCAACTCGCTTCTGGCAGGTCTGCCTCTGAGTGCCACTGACCTCTGCAACTGATCCAAAATGCAGCTGGACAACTGGTTTTCAACCTTCCTAAGTTCTCCCACACCACCCCATTGCTACGCTCCCTCCACTGGCTTCCTGTAGCTGCCTGCATCAGATTTAAACCACCAATGATTACCTACAAAGCCAACAGACCAGCACCCACTTACCTCAAAGCACTTATCACATCCCACACTGCACCATGCCCCCTCCGATCCTCTAGCACTGCTCGACTGGTCCCACCATCTCTCAGGATACAAGGAAGGCATGCATCAAGACACTTCTCTGTTCCGGCACCTAGGTGGTGGAATGAACTTCCCCTAGATGTCCAAACAGTTGAGTCACTGGCAGTCTTCAGATGACGTCTAAAGACCTACCTCTTCCTAAAGTACTTATATTAGCACAAAAAAGCTAGCGAACCAGTATCAGGATGTATTCATTGAGACTTCAAAGCACTTCTGTAAGTCGCTCTGGATAAGGGCGCCTGTCAACTGCCATAAATGTAAATGTAGCAGTGCTGTGGTCAGGAACAGGCGCTGGTAAAGGGCAGAGAATGATTAACACACATTGTACAGTGAAAATGGTACAAGAACTGTAGTTTAAATTTACCCTATTATTTTCTTCTCGTTGTTCCTCCTCTTCTTTTTGTTGTTGTTCTTGTTGTTGTAATAAAGTAGTATTAAGCATATTTGTTTAAAAAGGGAAATATGTGTTTATTTTCAATATTAACCAACCTATCTGTGTGTGTGTGTGTAGCTGTATAGACACGTGGTTTGAGATCAACCGCTCCTGCCCAGAGCATCCTTCTGACTGACCTCCATTCCCTCTTACTACTGCTGAGAAAGGTGAGATTTTTCAAGAGCATTCACAGATCAGTACATTACACATCATTTATACTGATAGACAACCAAGACCTCTGCGTATCTAAAACCAATATTCTCTCTCTCTCTCTCTCTCTCTCTCTCTCTCTCTCTCTAAGGGCACTTTATGGACCTACACCTGGCTATCTGGACACTGATGTAACCAAATAAAACAATCAGTCCTATTTATTCGATCAGATTGGATCAAACCTGCAGTGATGGCAACGCGGAAACCAAATAGAAGAACAGAACACACCGTCGAGTGTTACTTTCACACGTATCCCACAATCCCCTTGCCTGCGATACTAGCTAGCAACTGTACTACCCACTAACTGCCCCTCATTTTAGTGACCGATGCTGGATCTTTGTCCCCAGGAGTCTCGAGTCTTCGGGGTTCTCCTGTGTTCCTCTGATATACCTGTCCAACAGGAAGATGGACAAAGGGCTCACAGCTGGAGAGGGGCGGGGCCAAACGAAACCAATCGGATGGCCGTGCCAATTGTGGAATATGCTGATTAGATGGGCGTTGCTTGTGCTTCATGTTGTCCTTGTTTGGAAATGGGGGTGTGAGTGGGGGCGGGGTTAGGTGTAGAGGCATTCCTGGATTATGGGTTTGGAATTCGTGTGGGTGTGTGTTCTGTGCGCCAAAGCAGGGTGTGTGTGTGTGTGTGTGTGTGTGTGTGAAGTTTACATTTTGCTGTGCTATGAACGTTTCAGTCTGATTTGTGTGTGTGTGTGTGTGTGTGTGTGTGTGTGTGTGTGTGTGTTTATGCGGGTGGGGGTAGGGGTGGCAGCATTGGGAATTGAAATTTCCCTCACTGAGTCACATCGGCCTGTTTACTGATTTTTCATTTACGTTTTCAAATTACAATGTCACTCTAGTTCCCCCATAAGGGTGTGTGTGTGTGTGTGTGTGTGTGTGTGTGTGTGTGTGTGTGTGTGTGTGTGTGTGTGTGTGTGTGTGTGGGTGGGTGTGTTTTTGAGTGCTTGTACACATCTGGAAAGCTGCTTAACATCTGGATGTGGAACCACAGACAGACTGGTGTGAAACTGTTGCGAGATACGATCTTCCTCTCCTTTTATTTTCTTTACAATCCCGTGAGAAAACTCACAAAAATAAAAATAAACTCTTGAAGCTCCTGGATGCCTCTGCTGTATAAAGAACATCCGCTCTTAGAAAATGTGAGAATTGTAAGAAAAAAAAATCCGCAAGGGAAATATGATGGACGGAAACAGCCTGAAAAGGACTGATGGGTAAGGGGTGGGGCCATGCAAACTGACCAATCACATGGCAGTCCTGATCCCGCTGTTGTGATGAGGTGGGCGTTGCTTGTACTTCATGTTATCTTCATTGGGAAATGGATGTGTGGGGTGGGGATGGGAATGAGGATGGAAATGATCGCAAAGCGAATTGGAAAGCAGGAAACGTGCACTTGGTGACGATGGAGCGTCGCTAAGGGACGCTTTCGTTTCCTGCTTTCCTTCATTTCATGTTTTTTTTTTTATGGTAATACATTTCTGAAGATGTGAATGGACGCCTGTTTTTAGGATGTACAAACTTAATTGTCTGATGACTTTGATGTGCAGTCTGTGGGCTGAGTAATACTGATAATGATATATATAATTAAAAAAGATAAAATAATGGACTTTAGAGTTGTGTATCTCTCTCTGAGACAATATAATATGCATCTCAATACATAGTTCAGCTCGGTTTTTCATTATGAAGCAGGAAATTGCAGACAGTCCAAATGAAGACATATTAGTACACATTTAACAACTCACCCACATGAGGAGAGAAAAAAGAGGGGCCATATTTGTGGTTGTACAGTAAGTCAAGATTGCCATCCTGAGAGAAGATTCACAAATGACCTAATTTTCTCAAATGAGAGAAAATGGGCCAATACGCCTAGCCACTGATCTCTATAGAGAAAACTTTAATATACATTTTTCCATTTTCCCAATGGGGCTGCAGAAAAATCTCAGAAAAAGTTGTTTGATCTCTACTAATCTCTACTATCTGATCTTTCAAGTGTGGTTTAAAAACAGATGTTTATTTTAAAAAATGCCAACCGGGGGGGGGGGGTCACGTGGCCAGGACCAGGATGGCAGCTTAATGGAGAGGCTCTGAGTAAACGTGCACAATTTAATATAAAAACCCTTGATATATGCTGCGAATCATTTAACACAACATCGGCATTGATATGTCAAAACCTCCCGTAACTAAACAGTGTGAAATCTTTACTCGAGGGCGTAAGACTGCAGTAAAAACAAGTGTACCGAGTGAAGTGGAAGCTAATCAAATGGATAGCTTAGCCGAAGTTTTAAACAAACTGAAATCGCTTCGAGCAGAAATTGGAACAAAGTTGGATAACATTGACTTCACGCAAGACCTCTCAGCTGAGACGGTACGGATCCGACGGGGATTTAACTCGGCTACGAAGTTATTTGTTGATATCAACGCGTTCCGTGGTTTTCAACATAAAAAATGCCAACCATTCACAATTCAAGGTCACCCTTATGTTCATGCATAATGAGCTGTAACATGATCAGAACAGGGCCATGTCTCTTGTACTGAAAAATATTGAGAACTGCTGTGCTAAAAAGAATAAGCGAGGTGTCATATTTTACCCCTGATGAATGCGAAAAGTATACAAAAGATGATTAGGTGTACACAGGATTAAACATAACACTGACATGTGGCTCCTGAGTGGTGCAACAGAAAAGTGTTCACCCTATCATCTGGAGATGGTGAGAATCACAATGATGCCACAGCCATCCATGTCTGGGAGCCAACGAGAGCAAACCTGGCTGGGCTCTCAGGGAGGGAGGGAGGGGTGGCATAGACTCTCTACCCTATCAATCACAGTGACACTAGCCAGTCGTCTGTGAGCTCATGCATGCGGAAGTGGGGGGCATAGCACATCCCTCTGAGTGTGTTACACGTGGTAATTGGCCATGACTAAATTAGGAAGAAAATCAGGGGAAAATCTAAAAATAATTAAAAAAAATAATGTCCCCATACCAGCTTTATTCCAACTGTAGAAACCCTAATATAAGGGTGGTGGAGATAGCGAGGCCAATCAACATCTTGAACTCTTTGTCATGTTCCTCAAACCATTCCTGAACAATGTTTGCAGTGTGGCAGGGCGCATTATGCTGCTGAAAGAGGCCACTGCCATCAGGGAATACCGTTGCCATGAAGGGGAGTGCTTGGTCTGCAACAATGTTTAGGTAGGTGGTACATGTCAAAGTAACATCCACATGAATGCCAGGACCCAACGTTTCCCAGCAGATCATTGCCCAGAGCATCACACTGCCTCTGCCTTGCTTCTTCCACCAGTGCATCCTAGTGCAATCTCTTCCCCAGGTAAGTGACACATATTCACCCAGCTATCTATATGATGTAAAAGAAAACGTGATTCATCAGACCAGACCACCTTCTTCTTAGCCTTCGCTCCCCATGCGCATCAGTGAGCCCTGGGTGCCCATGCCCCTGTCGCCGGTTCACCAGTTGTCTTTCCTTGGATCACTTTTGGTAGGTACTAATCACTGCATCCCGGGAACACCCTACAAGACCTGCCGTTTTGGAGATGCTCTGACCGTCTGGCCATCACAATTTGGCCCTTGTCAAAGTTGCTCAGATCCTTATGCTTGCCCATTTTTCCTGCTTCCAACACATCAACTTCAAGAACTGACTATTCTATGTTCACTTGCTGCCTAATATATCCTACCCCTTGACAGGTGCCACTGTAATGAGATAATCAATGTTATTCACTTCACCTGTCAGTGGTTTTAATGTTATGGTCAAAAGTATGTGGACACCTGACCAAAACACTCATGAATTTTGAACATCTCATTCCACATTTAGTCCCCCCTTTGCTGTTGTACTAACCTCCACTCTTCCCAGTAGATTTTAGAGCATGGTTGTAGGGATTTGTGTTTATTCAACTACAAGAGCATTAGTGAGGTCAGACAGTGATGTTGGATGAAGAGGCCTGGGGTGCAGTCAGCAATCCAGTTCATCCCAAAGGTGTTCAGTGAGGTTGAGGTCAGAGTTCTTCCACTAAACCATGTCATCATGGAGCTCGCTTTGTACACAGGGGCATTGTCTTGCTGGAACAGGTTTGGGCCTCTTAGTTCCAGTGAAAGTACATTGTACTGCTATAGCATACAAAGACACTCTATACAATTGTGTGCTTTAAACTTTGTGGCAAGAGTTTGAGGAAGAACCACATGAGTGTGATGGTCAGGTGTCAACAAACTTGGCCATATAGTATACAGTAATGGTTAATAGACCCCTGAGTGAGACACATCACTGTGATGTCAGCCACATACAGGAAGTCTATAGTGATTTTTAAGATAAGAGCAAGTCAGAAATTGTTTTCAAAAATGTTGTATTGTGCTGTTGGGTGTCGGAATCGGAAAAGTCTTCATAAACAAGTTCATTTTCAGCGTATACTATCGAACAGGACACCTTTCCAAGCCAACAGACAATAGTTATGCTTATAGGCAATTAGGAGGAATAACTGATCTGTGGTATCAGTGGTAATTCCATAATTTATTCATAATTCCATATTTAGTGGTAATCCATAAAAATAAGTGGATAACATTATACCTAATGTCAAGCCGATTACTAAATAAAATTCTTGATTGATAGATTCTTCAGTCAGATTATAAAATTAGCGCCAGGTTGCTAGGCGACTTGGGTCTTTTTTGCAACCAGGTTGCATGCATCTCTTTTCGTTTCCAAACACTGAAGGCGTGTATTGTACAGTACATACTTTACCCGTCACATTATTTGCATCTTTCAGAGTTAACTGCAAACAAACCTTGTAACTATTAAAAGTTTCAATTACTGAACTGCAATATTAGATTTCAGAATATAATTTAAACTCCAATAATACTTCCCAAGTGAGAAGTGCCAATAAGCAACAATATGATCTACTGATCTACTTATAACATGCAAAACACAGTCACTTACAACATGGACTGTATTCATGCATTCATATCTAACATAAAAGCAATAATAAGATAATAAATACCTTTTTAAAAATCATTTTTGACTCATTCCATGTTTGCAATTAAATTAGAACCTAGGTTAAATATATTGTTATTGGAAATGCTTCAAGTGATCCCTGCTTCCATTCAGTAATGAGCTGCTTAGGTAGAAAGCTCTTTTGAGATAAAGTGTCTTATAAGGAAAGCAGTAAGAAGACAGCTGAATTGCTTTATCCTGGATGATTCAGACTGAGCAACTGAATGAATGGATAGTGGAAAGCTAATTTCTTTCTCAAAAAAAAAAAAAAAAAAAAACAGCTTAGAAGCATAAACATATTAAATGTGCATGATGTCACTGTAATTCACCTGTCATCTCTCAAACTGTTCCAGTCATAGGTTATTCACACAGTTGAAATGAGAAGTTTAAAAACTGATTTAATGTAATTTAAACAATGCTTAATAAATGTATAAATGTGCTAATGTCACAATTTATTTCATTATGTAATAAATTAAACTGACTCAGTCATTTATAGTGAATCTTTTAAAAGGTGAATTGATTCACTGACATTAATAGTAAAACATTTATAGACTAAACCGACTCACTGCAGTTTATAGTGAATTATTTAAAGGCAGAATCGATTCATTGCCTTTCATTGTGAATCATGTAAATGCTAAACTGACTCACTGCCATTCACAGTGAATCATTTAAAAACTGAATCGACTCACTGCCTCTTATGGCAAATCATTTAAAGGGAATCATTTAAAGGCTAAACCAAATCATTGCCATTTATCGTGAATCCTTTAAAAGCTTAATCGACTCACTACCATTTACAGCAATCGGCAAATGCCATTTCACAGCATCATATTTGATTTGACTATGGGTAATACACACAGACTCTTGGCCACAGAGAAGACGACCGTATGAACACTTGACTATAACATCTGTGAAGGAGTCTTGCGAGAACCATTTCCATGTATTCTAGTGTTCAGGACACTTAAAATGGGTGACATTCTAACATGAACACTACACATGTAATCTAGCATTTGAGATGAAGTGGTGTACTCTCATGGCAGTTCTGTCCTCTCTGCTTCTGACCACAAGTCAAAGGTCACCTACAGGATTTTCCCAGGGTTCATGAGGTTTTTGGGATCCAGTGTGGCTTTGAGGCCCTGCATCACCTCCATGGTCAGAGGGCAGAGTTCCTCCCGCAGCAGAGCCCTCTTCCCCAAACCCACGCCGTGTTCTCCTGTACACGTCCCGTCAACTGACAGAGCCCTCCTATAAACACACACACACATGTGAGAGGAGTGGGGGAAGCAGCACTAATTAGTATCCATGTTAATGAGAATGAAAGAGTCCACCAGGTTTAATACACATTTTATTCAGCCAGTTTTTATCATTTAAGAATCTGTTTATGGCTGAGAAATCTTTATGTATCACTCACCTGTTTATACATCTTTGTCATATTTCTTAAGTATTGTGAGTCAAATATGTATATTTAATTCAGACAATAATGAAAGTACACTTATGTGCTTAAGGCAAGCCATAAAATAAGTGTGCTAATTTTGCAATTAAAACTGTTTCCACTGTAGCTTTTTCCCCATTTCAACCATCACTGTATGTGCTGAAGTTATACAGAAAAAGGTTTAGCCTGTATTTGATGTTTGTAAGTAGTTACCAATAATTGTGTTTCTACACTGGAAAACATTTCAAAATATTTTTGCCTAAAATTCCTCAGATGGAAATAGTATTTAATTCCACTACACACTTTATAGACGTACATTAGTGAAGAACGAAATTCTGTGGTATTGAAAAACTATAATTTGACCACATTTAGGTTTTTTTTTATTTAGACTTTCATAACTGATCAAATACAATGTGTTCTTGCCAGTTGACTCAGACATTTGGAGCTGGCTATATGCATAAAGATAGACGTGGAAGATGACAGAGGAAGACAGAGAGAAATGTTCAGACCTGGCCAGTCTAACTGTGAACTCGTGAACTCTCTGCACTTCATCAGGGTCATCAGGGTTTAACACCATTAAGCAGTGGAAGTTCCCATCTCCCACATGACCTGCAATCGGACCTGACACAACATCATCACACACACATTTCTAATATGCCTCACACAAGTGTATTTTAAAAAACATTTGTAATTGTTGATATGGTGAAGTTTAATTGTTTAGGAGACATTTATTTAACATACAGTCCCCTCTAAAAGTATTGGAATGACAAGGTCAATTCTTTTGTTTTTGCTATACACTGAAGACATTTGGGTTTGAGATCGAAAGATGAATATGAGACAATAGATCAGAATTTCAGCTTTCATTTCCTGATATTTACATCTAGATGTGTTAAACAACTTAGAACATGGTAGTCTACATTTTGTCTGAACCCACCCATTTTTCAAGTGATCAAAAATATTGGAACCTGTGACTGACAGGTCTTTCTTGTTGCCCACGTCTGCCTTGTTAGATTGATTGTTTAAACAATTAATAGCTCTGAATGTCTACTCTTGGTTTGAGCCCTGAGTTTCGCCTGTGAAACCTACATTTGTTGTTAAAAAAGGATAAACCAACATGAAGACCAGAGAGCTATCTATGGGAGAAAAGCAAGGCATTTTGAAGCTGAGAAAAGAGGGAAAAATCTTGGTTGCACAAGTGTTGGCTATAACCAATACAACAATTTAAAATGTCCTGAAAAAGAAAGAAACCACTGTTGTACTAACAACCAGACATTGAACAGATCAGCCAAGGAAAAAAAAAAGCAGCAGATGACAGAAACATTGGAAAATGTATTTTTCCCTAAAATGTTTCTGATTGATTTTCACTTAATTTTTATACGTTGTAATTTCACATTGAGGGTGGAAAAAAATTCAGACATGATTATCTTGGGGTTTTTTCCAATCGCAAAAACCTGCCATTTTAACCGGGGTGTGTATGTGTAGGTGTGTACTTTTTATATCCATTGTAAATGAACACATTCAGCTGAAGAGAGCACACTGACGCTATGTGACCTACAGAAATGTTACAGAAAATGTAGCTAACTTTACACTTTATTTCATCACATTATTTAATCTTAATGTCACATTTGTACTCCAACTTGCATTTGGAAGTCTTGCATTTTTGACACAGCGAATTTGTGTATACCTGTAAGATTGTTTCTGATTAGATCGTCTTTGGTTTCCACTATGACCTGAGGCAGACGGGAGATTGGCACACACACGTCCGTGGAGTACGCCTGCACAGCAAATGAGAGAAACAGAGAAGGGAGCTCCATCACATAATCAGGCTTATACACTGGTCTGTTTTGGGTTTGAGCCACCATGAGCTATGTTTCCATCCATTCCCACTTTAATTAATTTTTTTTTTTTTGTTTTCAAATGAAGATGAATGATCAAACGAGCTGCAGCCAAACACAGTGATGGAGAGACTGGAACACACACTTACTGCAGCATCAGTTATTTTCTTTTATTACCCTTTATTGTGTTTCTCTTTATACCATACAGCATTTTTTTATTTGTCAAAAGGAAACTTTTTGACTCTTACTTTTGACTATCTTTTAAATAAAAGCTGCAGTTTTTGTTAAAACACACACACATACACACAGTCTCACTATTTCTGTTTTCTTTGTTTTAAAACTTTAACACACAAACACAAATCTGATCAGTCGCATTCCTTGACAAACAGAGAGACAGAACAATGTAGAGAAACAGAAAGAAAGAAAACGTTTTTTTTTTTTTATGTTTTCTGGAACAGCAGTTTTGTGTGTGTGTGTGTGTGTGTGTGTGTGTGTGTGTGTGTGTGTGTGTGTGCGCGTACGCGTGCGCGTGTCCTTACCTTGCAGCCCGGTCGCAGTGCCAGTGCGGCGTACCAGGCATCATGTCGAGCTTTCCATAGCTGTGAACGTGTCTCCTCATCCTCAGCCCAGGTGAAGTCCGAGCCACCGTTCTCCCGCGTGATCTCCTCTGGACACACACATACAATTTTATTATTATGGAAGCATTATTATTATTATTATTACTATTATTATTACTACTTGTTTGCTTGTTTATAATGCACTTTTCATTAGATTACACACTATATGACCAAAAGTTTGTGGACACTTGGACCATCACACCCATATGTGGTTCTTGGAAGCACACAATTGTATAGAATGTCTCTGTATGCTGCAGCATTACAATTTCCCTTCACAGGAACTAAGAGGCCCATGTTCCAGCATGACAATGATGAACTGGAACACCGACTGCACCCCAGGTCTCACCACATCAGTGCCTGACCTCACTAATGCTCTTGTAGTTGAATGGACACAATTCCTCACAACCATGCTCCAAAATCTAATGGAAAGCCTTCCCAGAAGAGTGGAGGTTATTATAACAGCAAAAAGGAACTAAATCTAGAATGGGATGTTCAACAAGCACACATGGGTGTGATGGTCAGGTGTCCACATACTTTTGGTTATATTGTGTAAATGTTAACATGCTAAAATGATTAACAAATAGAACTCAACAACAACGGCCTTCCAACAAGTCTAGTCCTTCTTGATACTAATTAGTATGCCAGAAATGCCTTTAAAATACACTTCAAACAGAAAAAAGCTATTAAAAAGTAATAATTAATATTTAATAACAAGCTTTCCTGAATAAAAATGTCTTACAGGTTTAAAAGATTTACATTTTAAAATGCACAAAGGGAATATAGCAAAGTGAGCTGCATTTATCAAGCCAGTTTGCTAAGTACTATTTTATCGACTCAAACTGGGCTCTGCTTCAGCTTTGCTAGCCATCTGGACATTAGAACTGGAAACTGAAAAATCTGCGTTTGAGAACTTTTAATAATTATGAGAAAAGCTTATGTGGTCATCCATAATAGTGGTGATGTTTTAAAATCCAGTGAGGCCAAAAGTTTACTTACACCTAGGCCAAAGAATCAAACTCAATTTTTCACAACTCCACACAATTCATGTTACCATACATTTCCTGTGTTAAGTAGAGTATCTACTTTATTTTCATAAGTGATCATTTCATAATAATAGCTAAGAGACACATTTATTTCAGCTTTTATTTACTATATCAGATTTTCAGTGGGTTAACATACACTTGGTTAGTATTTGGAACTTGAATCAAACGCTTGGGATTGCCTTCCACAAGCTTCTCACAATACTTTACTGGAGTTTTTGCCCATTCCTCCTGACAGAACTGGTGTAACACTGTCAGGTTTGTGGGACTTGCTATGACATGTTTTTTTAGTTCACTCCACAAATATTCTATGGGATTCAGGTCAGGGCTTTGTGATAGCCACTCCAATACTTTCACTTTCACAAGACCCAGTTGCAACCAAGTTTTAACTTTCTGGCTGATGTCTTGAGGTTTTGCTTCAGTAATCCTCCTTCCTCATGATGCCATCTATTCTCTGAAGATGATGCTGCCACCTCCATGCTTCACAGTACTTCAGATTAAAAGCCTCACCCTTTTTTCTCCGTACATAGCACTGATAATTATGGCCAAACTGTTAGATTTTTTTGCTTTATCTGAAACATTTGACCCACTGGAATTCTGATATAGTGAATTAAAGCTGAAATAAATCTGTGTCTCATCTAATGTTTTAAAATTCTGAACTGAAAGTAGATGCTCTAACTGGCATCTAGAAATGTATGGTAATGTGAAAAGTATAAAGTTGTGAAAAACTATGTAAACCCTTGGCCTCAACTGTATATGAAACATTACAGTTTATTCAGACAATACTACATATAACAATTTGAACTGAAAACAATTAGAGTACAGTACAGAGTTTGAAACCATATAACATGGCCTTGATCTTGGAATTATTATTTTTCTTGGTCTAGAATTTTGCCTTTTGGTCTCAAACTAGATTGCAGCCTAGGCTTAATGATCCATGACAAAACAGATGAATAATCACTGCTAGTCATCCATTTCTTCACAATTCTGGCAAGTTAACAAATATAATCAGATGATAGGTTATGTAATTTACAGGTTATGCTACTAGGAAAAGTTACTCATAGCGTAATTAGATTATTGAATTTCCCTTCTTATCCTTCTTGCTATTCATTATTTCATGCATGGTGCCTTATTCTAAACACTTTAATTAATATACTAACTTTAAATTTATATTATTTTAAGATTTTTATGTAGCACTTTTAGATTTTGGCAAAAGCCAGTATGTATGTAAAGTTTCATGCAATTTTAACTCTGCTACATCAGTCAAATGTTCTTTGGCAAAACACACACACACACACACACACACACCTGTGACAGACACCTGCTCCTCCAGACTCCTGGAGCTGCCATGGAACTCGAGGAACAGCGTCGGCAGGACTGGGTAGGACAGAGAGCTGAAGTGGTTACAGGCACTGATCATCACATCGTCCAGGAACTCTGTAATATGACACCGTGCCTTTTAAAAGACAAAACACTTTTACAGACAAAAAAATTTTAACCATGTCCTAGCAAAATGCAACACTGAAAACTATTATTCTGGATGGTGCTGTGTGGACTCGCTGTGGTCCTTACTGCTCACCCACCGATGCGAGCGATGGGCACTCCAGCCTGCAGCACCTGCACCGTGCTGTCCACGGCTGCCTGAACTGAGGGGAAGGAGCAGATGGCTGACACCATGCCCTCCGGAATGCCATACAGCCGGAGCGTGGCTTTGGTCAGGATCCCCAACGTCCCCTCAGAGCCCACAAACAGGTTCGTCAAGTTATAGCCTGCCACTGTCTTTCTACAAACAAGTTATTACAGTGAGGATGAGAATGAATCAAGGATAGAATTCTTTATTTCTCACTTCACAGGGTTCGTTTTGTAGCTTTTTGAACTAAGTTTGTTTATTGCTTATTATTAATATCATTAGTAAGGTTGAGATGCAGGGTGTGTGTTATACCTTGACCGTCGCCCCTTGCCTGCCGTGTGTATGATTGTCCCATCCGCCAGCACCACCTCTAGATTAAGGACGTTCTCGCGCATGGTACCGTAGCGCACAGCGTTAGTGCCTGACGCACTGGTGGCAGCCATGCCACAAAGAGACGCATCAGCACCAGGGTCTGTTGATACACACAAACACACAGACCTAACACACTAAAGGCTCGTCTGTACTGATTGACATCCTGCTCAGTCATGGAACCGCCACAGTCATCACAGAGCACAGCCTCACATCCTGCACCGAACCATTGATGACGAAGATCTGTCTATAAACTCAGTTAGTATTATAGAGAATCTCACCCACGGGGAACCACAGGCCTGTGTCGCGCAGGTAGGAGTTAAGTGCTTTGCGTGTGACGCCAGGCTCCACGGTCACGTCAAAGTCCTCCGGGTGCAAATCCAGCACCTGGTCCATCTTCCTGAGACTGAAACACACACCACCCTGCAACACATAATGTTTCACTCAAAAACTGAATAATTAAAAATGTAATATAAGCTTAGGTAATGTTTCTTTGCCAAATATCATATGCAGTAAACTTAATCTGGACTACTCTGTAAAACTTACAGTGATTTTAGAAACATGAACAAAACTCCACTGTGTAGCTGAACACTGTAATGTTATCAGGAGGTGAGAAATGATGCTCACAACAGACTCTCACACTCACCTTCACAGCACCTACTCCTCCTTCCAGACCCGTTCCCGTGCCAAAGGGGATGATGGGTAATCGGTGATGGTGGCAGATTTTGGCCAGAGCACTGACCTCCTCCACACACCGGGGGAACACTACAACATCTGGGGGGCGACATCTGACACAGCACAATGAAATACTGTTATACAAGGTAGATACAAGGTAGAAAGAACAAGAATGACCCATGTCAAACAATAAACAAGGTAGAAATAACAAAGATTATTCACACCAAACAATAAACACAGTAAAAGTACCAAATGTAACTGACAGTAAAAGATGAATGTGGAGGAAGCAAGTTAAAGTTCTTGTCACTTCCATCCTAATACATTACCATATAACATGTTAATAGTAGTTTCGTGGTATAAATATTAAATGATGAACAATGCTAAATTTCAGACATGACCAACCAAAGATTAGCACATGCCAATAGTGGACTATAATTAATGCACTTGTCTTTGGTTTTCTTTCATTCATCCAGGTCATTCTGAATGTCTAATTGGAATAAATCAAGGTAAAAAGGTACATGTTATAAAATTGTATAAGATTATAACACTTGTCCAGTCACATGTCTTATTACTACTACACATGGAAGCCAATTTTTTGCCATTTTTTTCAACAGGACCTTTATCTATTGTGAAAGGAGATTCAGTGGTAGCATGAACTTCTCTGTCTCACCTGTGCACTGACTCATCTCTCCCGTGCTGCTCTCGCACTGCTAAACCCACAGACACGCCGTCATCACCGCCGACCGAGCGGAAAGCAGCTATGGCCCGCTCGAGAGCTCCACTCTATAGGCAAGGAAACAAAAAAACACATGTGGGGCCAGCTGTGGTCATGTATATTCAGTGTTGCAAGGTGCTTCTCACTGTGTGTTCTCATTTGTTTCTGTACTCCTGTGTACTCACATGATGTTGTTTTCCAATACCAAAATACAAGCAATGAGAACGGTTTAAAAAAAAACACAATGCCTTTAAAATACATTTCAAATATAGGTGCATTTTCACTGACTGTTAAATTTAATCTGCTGTGCCTGATACACTCAGTGTCACTGCTGAGCTAAGAAAGGTCTGGCTCCAAAATAATATCTACTCAGTGATGGTTCAGGGTGGCACAGTGGAGCAGTGGGAAGCATTGCCATCTCACAGCTCCATGGACCCGGTTTGATTCTGAGCTCGAGTTACTGTATGTGTGGAGTTTTGCATGTTCTCCACGTGTCTGTGTAGATTTTTTGCAGGTTCTCAGGATTCCTCCCACCTCCCAAAAACATGCATGAAGGTGGACTGATTACACTAAATTGCCCCTAGGTGTAAATGTGTGCTCAGCAATGGACTGGTGTGCCATCCAGGTGTATTCACACCTCACAAATAGCCAATGCGTGTAGCTACAAGGTAGATTTACCTAAACTGGTAACTCTGGTACCAGTAATGTGTGCTCAGATTTGTACATAAGAACTGCTGCTGTAATCATAAAGACTATGATGCTCATAGTGAACCTCCTTTTAACACACTTGTATTGCTTTGACTTTATAGTATACAACTATAAAAGTGTACTGACTTATTATCCCATTACCAGGAAGTGTATAGTTTCCCTTTTGAGTCTGGTACTTCTCAAGGTTTCTACCTCATGTTATCTCAGGGAGTTTTTCCTTGCCATTGTCACCTCTGCATCTACACACGGATTTCAATCAAGTTGCTTTGTGAAAATGTCTGTTGTTAAAAGTGCTATACGAATAAAATTAAATTCAATGAATAAGCTCATAAGCGAATAACAAGACTGTATGCTGTTTTGGGTGTTTTATTGCCAGAAATTAGGGGTTAGACTTCTATTTATATTGGAAAGTTTTTCATCTTTAGGGCTCGCATCAGTGGCGGCTCATCCGTAGGAGCAGGCGAGACAGAGCCATTCAACAAATTTTAGTCCTCATTCACATCTCCATGCATTTTAAATTGTGTTGTAATAATATTTACCTCTTTTGAGTGATTAACAACTTTTAAAAATGCTGCTATTTGACAGATATAAGCCGATGTTCCATTGATTTGGTCACATTTCTAGATGCTGGGAAATCGTGAAGCAGCACGCTCACTGCCCTATTTAGCTCCTTAGAGTTATTAATGCACCAAGTGGTCAAAAATGGAAACTGCAACAAGTGCGACAGACGCCCACTGGGGCACGACTTATTCTGCCCCATGTTCAGGGGAAGAGCAGAGGACTGCAGGGTTGCCAGGGTGGGCTAGATTAAAAACTACTACATGGCTACCAAGATCTTGTTTTATAGCAAATAATCTGAATGAAATCTAATATACTTGCACATAAAAGGCAAAGTGTAAGTGCTGACAGTGTGTCTGATATACTCAACCATGACTATTGTATGGTATATTGAACACAACGTTTGTGAGAGGGAAAGGGGGATTATTAAATAAGTGTGAAACACTTGTTTCCCATGCAAAGCTTGAGAAAAAGAATAAACACTTGTCTCTCTTTTCCAGTGTCCAGATTTGCTGGACTAGGTTCAGGTCTTCTGTGTGGTGTTTGTGATGTAAACCTGGCAACCCTGGTTAATGATATTAACACAGGTCAACAAAAGTACATCTAAAACTGCTCAAACTGCTAATAATAATAATAATAATAATAATAATAATAATAATAATAATAATAATAATGTCCTGCTCCTCTGGCCTCCATATATTCAGTAGTAGGTTATTATGTATCTGATATGACGCGCGCACACACACACACACACACACACACACACAGCTCTTACCTGAGCAGAATAATGTTTTCTCCACGCTCCCTGACAGGACACTAGCCGAGCAGGACGGAGCTGCAGCCTCAGCCTCAGTAACCCGGAGCTCATGCCTTTAAACAGCCAAATAACTCTGAAACCAAATAAATAATTAAAAATAACAAAATTATAAAGTCCTCGAAGTGTCAAGGAACAAAAAGACTGCGTCCTAAATTGTATTCTCCTCCCTACCCCAGTGGTGCACTACATGCTGTGTGATATAAAGGGTGTGTAGACGCTATGTAGTGCACTTTGGAGACGATTGAGATTCAGCCAATAACATTTTACTTCCGGGATCAGCGTCCTGACGGTACCCGGAACTTTGATAACTAAGTGCAATTTTATATATTTATTTTTATTTATTTTTATTATTATTATATTAATTTATTTATTATTATCATATCATATATATTATGATGTAAACATACATGGTAAATATCCAAAAGAAGATTTCTAATGTGGATTTTGTTGTTGTTGTTACATAAGATGCACTGGGTTCATGTAACTGCGCAAATGCACTAATTAAAGTAATTTTCCCAGTTAATTAGATCTAATTAGTTTTTTTTAAACTCGTAAAGCAAGGGAGGTAAATTAAATTTAATTCTGATACAAAATAATACAATGCGGTTGGTAAATTTAACTAAAAATGCAGAAGAAAAAACTAAAATCTGCTTAAATTTAATCTTAAAACTAGTGGAAGGAAATCGCGCATGCGCAGTTGTTTTCCATATACCTGTATAGTTTATGCCAGATGTTTGTCTTTATGATCTGGAAACAATGAAATATGAAAAAGATATTTGTACTTCCATTTTAAAAGTCAGCCTTTAACGTTATTGATAATTTAATTATGAATTTCAGTTTATACTTGCTAATGGAATTCACCACTGGCCTACCACACCTCAGTTAATATTCACATGCCACAGAGGAATGGACTGTATGTGGATGTGCTTTTATTGCACTCTCTGTCCAGCTGCTCCACAAGGGGGAGATGTTACATCACATCTGTACAACACAGCAGCCACTAGGAGTCACCTTCATGGAACTGTAGACTGTAAAGCTTACATTTTCATTACTTGACTCATTATAGGATTTTATATAATTATCAGTGCATGTGTCAAAATGACTATAACAAATTGCAATTGTTAAAGGATAAAGAAAATTATTTTGTTGAAAGAAAAACAAACATATGACATAAACTACAATATGAAGTCAGTTGTGTGTTCCATGATACTTTTAAATTTCCCATATAAAAATAAATAAAAATCCCATAGTAAGGAATATAAGCAGGCTAGAAACATATAAAATATAAAATATATAAATCACATAATCTTTGCTGAGGAAGTGTCCATGATTTTCAAAAAAAAAAGTGCATGCTGAATATCCATATTGTCTCTAAGGTCATTTTCTCTAACAAATATAAAGATTGTTTTTAATAAATCATATGTATAAAAGAGGGAATTTTCAGGTTGTCCTGTTCCTGAGAGTAGCAAAGTGAAATAAGAGAACTATAAAATGTGTTTGTAAATCTGAAACAATTGTCCCTTTACCCCAAATACAGTTGATCTGTCAGGACACGTCTAAGCGAAGCAAGCTACCAGGCCAACTTTACGCCTAATTCATCAGGTAAGTTTGAAAAAATGCATATAATATATTGTGCTATATTGGTATCCTATCATTAAATCACTAGTATATGTATAAAGTGTGTGAATATGTCCAGGCTTCATGACAGTTAACATATGTTAGCCTTCTATAAACTCCAGCCTAAACCTTGTATTTGGTATGTGGTATTTAGGGTTACTAGGACAAGACCTGACTCATATAAAAATGTGTATTTAGTATCAGAATTCCTCTCTTCTTGATGATTGCGTAACGAGCTTCCTAACCTCACTTTGAGTCAGCTTGTTGCGGAAGTGGTTCCCATAGTAACCCCTGTATTCTCTGCCATCACCGTCAGTGACTTCCCTCTGGGAGGAAGGCGTTCTCTCAGTTTTGTGGAAAAATCTCTTCATAGAGCCAAGTGTTACGCATGAATGTGGGCCTGAAGTGGAAATCAGGTTTCATTATCACTGTGCTGATTTACCAGACACCCAAAACTATCTTCTGTCCTACAGCTCTTCTATCACTGACTGCTCCTTTAAATGCAATGGTTCAGGCAGAAGTGAACATTTCCTAAATGTGGTGTGTGTGAAGGCTAAAGTAGCCTACGTACGAGAGGTCTATCTCACCCAAATACTTTTCTGTAAACTGAAGCCTAAACCACATTTTTAAGCAACTGAATCTCATTTCTTAAAGACAGGTACATGACACATTTCAAAATTCAAAAAAGGATTATATATTATCATATTATCATCTGCATAATGCAGGATGGAATGATAAATTGCATTAAGAGGAAAAAAAGTGATTCTGGTTGCTGTCAGCATAATATTGCAGAGTTTAGCTACACAGTGAAGTTTAGTTCATGTGTATAGATTACACATGTGTGTTGATTAAGGCCTTAAAATGTTGTTTTAAATGTTACAGTATTGGATTGTCACCTTACAGTGTTTTACATTTACAGTATAGAAACACTGTAAAACACTGTGTTAGTTCAGTACTCTGTTAATTCAACACCGGTGCAGTGGGTGTAGATATGCAGCTTAGGGGTTAAGTCAGTAAAGCTAATTAGAAAATAATTTATTTATAGATTCTGTTTCAAGACTGTTAGTTAATTTAACATATAAGCATTAATTTACTTTGCTATAAATTTCTTAAATCTTTCTTCAATCTTCATATAATTGCTTTAAACAACACTGTTATACAACCTAATCTCATTTGTAAAAACACACATATTACATTTTATAGCCCACATTTACATGTTGGACACAAATGATCATGATACAATCATGATAGTTATTATGTGAGTAATGTGATCACAACTTAAAATGAATTAATCATGCTAAAAAGAATCACATGCCAGAATTAAAAACACATGCAGTACATGTGAAACAACATGCAGTACATGTGAAACAACATGTCCAATATAACATGTGAGGTGTCTAAAACCCACATGTGTAAATTTCACATGTGAATCATGTGATTAATCCACATGTGAAGTTCATGTGACTTTTCTGTAAGGGTCTGCATTATGCAGGGTGCAGTGATAACCTGCACTATGGGGGAAAAGTGATTCTGGTTGTCTAAGAAGTCAGCATATCATTACAGAGTTCAGCTGCACTGTGCAGTTTTGTTTGTGTTTGTAGGTTACAATAAGTCATACTGTGTCATAAACTGAGTGACATTTCATATGTTTTATGCATTAACACCTCTGTGTCAGCTCAAGAAAAGTGTGATAGTCGCCAGATGAGCTGTGCTTGCTTCTCTGATCAACACCAAATGTCGAAGAGATCCTCAGTGACAACAAACAGACTGAATGGGACTGGTTTTCAGTCTGAAATTGATTTGGGGTGCATGCGTGTGTAAGTGCGTGTTTGCTTGCTTGAGTCACGCAGGCTGAGAAACAAAAGAGAAAGCAAGGAAGGCACACAGCTTCTCTCAATCCATCTTTCCATTTAGAAGGCACATGTGATCACGATTGTGATTAACGCATCCCATGATGTGGTATGTTCAGAATGTGCTCTGTTCCAGCCTGTGGCTGTTTTCACTTCCTCCTCAGAGCAGCCTTGATTCAGTGCCCATGACTTCTGTCCCACAAAAGAATAGTCTGGTTTCCCATAGCATTTAGAAATGATTTGTAATGCTTTTAAAGCTCTTGATGTTACCACATGTGTAAATAATAATCTTGCTTGCAGTTGTATAGGTTTTCTTGCGCTGTAACATTATACTCTTCATCTTTAGTGTGACATGGTAAATAAAAAGACTCTGATGTTGACTGATCTTTAATTTTTCTTAATTATTGTTTCTGTTTGTATGATGTATGAAAACTTCAGTTTACATACTATTACTATCATTATTATTGAAAAAAAGAAAAATCCCACCTTTGTTCTCCCTCTTGTCTTGCTGCTTAAATAAATAATCTAAATTGTAACTAAATTGTCATTCTTCTTTTCTACTTTTTTATTTTTTTATTTTTTTAGTACATTCATTCATGCACACATTTTTTCATTTCATTAACTGTAATCTGCTGTATACTGTGATGTTTCTTGATTTTTTAAAAATACATTGTTAACTTTCAATTAGCTTATAAAAAAGTATAGTAGAACTGACTCAGTTAGGCTTATGTCTATTTTGTTGTGCCACATAATCAACAACTTGATGAAACTTTCACTGTGTGAGCAATTTTTGTAATCTTTGCATGTCCACAGCAAGGACAAGATTAGAAAATACCACTTAAATAAAAACATTTCCATACTAAGCTGAGGTGTCAAAGTATGTTAAACTTAAAAAATAAATAAATAAATAAATAAATAAATACTACTACTACTACTACTACTACTACTAATAATAATAATAATAATAATAATTTTGTTCAAAAATTATTATTGGGTTATTTTTGGCTGTGTACCAGAATTCAGATTCAGTTTCACCAGCCCACAACACTTTTGTTTTCTTATTGTATTATTTAAAGAATGCTACACACATTACTTATGAAAAGCCAAAAGGGCCAACAAGACATGCCTGTAAACATGAAATATTACATTAAAGAAGTATATGTTTACAATTCCTGAGGTAAAACTCATATAATGTCATGTGAATTTGAAATCACTGTTAAATGATTTCTTCCTCACTGATGCTACAATAGTTTTAAGATACAAATCACTAGGTCAATATGCTTGTCTAAAATACAGTAACTGTGATGCAATATGTTAAATATATTTTTTGATTTTTGATTTACCAGCATATTCTTAGTGCAGTGCAACCTGAGCAAATATAACCTTATCATTAATATTTAATCTAAAACTCTTTTATAAGATGTCTAGGGTACCATGGGCAGTGTGCGACCCAATGCTGAAATGAAATCTATCCTTGGGTTTCATGTGACAGCACACTACCATTTTGAGGACTGAATAGAGGACTGACTGCATCAATGTTATTGTGTCTGTGCTTCATTAAGAAGATTCATTTTCATTTATGCGGATAAGTGACTTCCCTAATTCACTTGATTACATACAGTACATCTTCCATAAGCAGAAGTGCAGAGGATCCTCCCTGTCATATTCCCTTTAGCTATGTTAGCTATGTTATGGGAAATCTTGGCATCTTGGCAGCAAACATGCCTAGCTTTGTTTATTAGGTGAGTGGCATGCTGGTGTAGCAGGTAGCATTACCACTCAGCCCTAGGGTCCTTGGTTTGATCCTGGGCTTGGGTTACTGTCTATGTGGAGTTTCTGTGCATGTTCTACCCGTGTCTGTGGGTTTACTTTGGGTTCTCAGGTTTCTTTCCACTGGCCAAAAACATGCCAGTGGATGGCTTGGCTAGGATAAATTTCCCCAAGGTGTGAATTATTTGTGTGAATGTTTGTGCATTGTGCCCTGTAATAGATTAGAATCTCATCCAAGGTGTATTCCTGTCTCACGCCCAGTGTTCCCAGCATGGGCTCCAGATCCACTGCGTCTCAGACCAGGATAAAGCGCTCACTGAAAGTGACTGAAAAGTGAGCTTATTAGCTGATATTTACTACCCACCCTGTAATGACAAAGAGTTTTCGTATGAGGTTTGTAGTTTGTATGAGATAATAGCCTATATCAGGAGAACACAAATTTGGTAAGATTTCTGTCACTTTACATGGAATCAGCAGTTTGGGGGAAAGTGCATGAGGATCATAGTCTAGTTTATTGGCTTATTCACTAACAAAATGAAGTCATTTTAGCCGTTTTTCACCCACATTTTCATTTCACATTGTGCAGCAAAGCCAGAAATTCAGTCCCAAATATGACGACCTCAACGGAAAAATCCTGTTACTGAAACATAAACACTATATGGTCAAAAGTTTGTTGACACCTGACCATCACACCCATATGTGGTTCTTCCTCAAAGAGTTGCCACAAAGTTGGAAGTGCATAATTGTACAGAATGTCTTTATATGCTGTAGCATTACAATTTCCCTTCACTGGAGCTAAGAGGCCCAAATCTGTTCCAGCATGACAATGCCCCTGTGCACAAAGCGACGTCCATGAAAACATGGTGTGTGAAGGTTGGAGTGGAAGAACTCGAGTGTCCTGCACAGAGCCCTGACCTCAACCCCACTGAACACCTTTGGGATGAACTGGAACATCGACTGCACCCCAGACCTCCTCACCCAACATCAGTGCCTGATCTCACTAATGCTCTTGTGGCTGAATGAGCACAGATCCCCACAGCCACGCTCCAGAATCTAGTGGAAAGCCTTCCCGGAAGAGTGGAGCTCATTATAACAGCAAAGGGGACTAAATCTGGAATGAGATGTTCAGCAAGCACGTATGAGTGTGATGGTCAGGTGTCCACAAACTTTTGGCCATATAGTGTATGCTTATTAATTAAGTGACAGCTCACAAAAAATGTTTAACCCTGGAAACCATGGTGTAATTTTAGCGTCTCGACATTTTTGACTCTTTTGGCTTCTCATACTGTTGAGGAGCGCTCGCGCGCCTGAGCTGGAATGCATTGACGTAAGAGCAGGCGCGCTGGTGCGCTCGAGCCCGAGGTGAGCGCTCGAGCACTGCAGAGACACTCGCGAGCTCAACAACATCTCCGCTAACATCTCTGCGCTTTCACTCCTTTCACCTTCACCTTCTCGTGAAGCCGGAGCAGCCTGTGTGGGACAGAGAACGCAGAAAGGATAAGACGCTTGGATAACCAGCACTGAGGAGAAGGACGCGGATGCTCGGTAAACAGATAAACAGCCTTCGTGTCGCTCCGGTAAGTTATTAAACACGCGCGCGCGCACGCACACACGCGCACTGTGTTGTTAACACCGTTATTCTGTGTGGAAACACATGGCAGTATTGGGTTCAATATGGCCGTGTGGCTGCTCTGAGCCTCTTCTCTGTCCTGTCCAATGTGGATGTGCGCAGTTTGGACTCTCAGTGTGCTGTGCTGCTGTGGGAAAGAGTGTGTGTTTGTGTGTGTGTGTGTGTGTGTGTGTGTGTGTTGCAAAATGACATTTAACATGCATTTAAACCTGCACTGATATTCATTTCTATTCATTTATTCTGTATTAAGTCACATAGTGTTGAATTAACCCTTTAAACATCAACATTTACATAGTGTTAAATCAGCTGAGTGTTGAATTAACTCTTAAAGGTTGAATTAACTTATACAGTGTTGAATTAACTCTTAAAATGATGAACTAGCTCATACAGTGTTGAATTAACTCTTAAAGGTTGAATTAAACTATATAGTGTTGAATTAACTCTTAAAATGATGAATTAGTTCATACAGTGCTGAATTGACTAATATGGTTGAACTAACTTAAAATGCTGTATTAATTCATATAAATACTGTATAGTATTGAATAAAGTGTTGAATTAGCTCTTTAAAGATGAAATAGTCAATATTTTTCATTTGTTACTAATACAAATAATCTGAAAAATAATGTAGAAATTATGAAAAAAAAAAACAATAGTTTATGCCATTGTCTCAGAACACATGTATTACATAGCTGGAAAAAATACAAACCACACTGCGTCTACTATCCGTCCTAAATAGTACCCGAGATGTGTTCCAAATCGTAGTATGTTGAAATGAGTATCCCAGAGGTGCCCGGATGGTTGACTATTTCCGGTAGATTTTTGAAGTGTGGACACGTGGACACTTTTTCAGCTAATACTGCCCACAACTCCCTGTGCGAAGGAGGAGGAGGAGTTTTGCGACGGTTTCCTTCGCCGAATTCAAGGACACATTTTAGAGAGGTGTAAATGAAATGTGGAAAAATAAATCAAGGGAATGGTACATTAAATTATATAGTATAAATTATATAGGAATGATGACTGAAGAAAAGATGAAATGCAACGAGGAGGTTGTTTACGGTGACAGTGTGCGTAACTAGGCAACAACGTTCTCTTCCAGTGTTAGTATGTCCCAGTACTTTCATACTCTTTTGCTACACACTCAAAAGTATGTACTTTTTCTCCACAAAAAGAGAACATACTTTTAGTGCATAGTATAAGCAGGCGAACTGAGACACAGCACCAGTTTAGAAACCTGCCATCTGGTCTGGAATGTTTGTTTGTATTTGGATTGGCCTCTTATCGATCATTTTATAGACACACCCCCAACATCCCTTCACAACCGTGATAAATCATTATTAGGAGAGGTTGCATGTTTATAGAGTTGTAACTTGACTTTCAAGCATTTGAATATCCGAGTGTGCTTGGAAGTGATGTCATGCCAGTCCTGGCTAATGGTAACGCTAGATAGCATGCTAAGTCTAGTTGAACCACCACATGTTTTGGGGGCGGAGCTTTGTGTACAAGGGGTGAAATGGGGACAGGCTCAGTGAGTAAAAAAATTCTCCACCCATTTAACAGTTAGACGACTTTTTTTTCACAAAATCTCACCTAATGCACCTCTAAATCATTAATTAACCCATAGTCTTTAGTCAGCTCTTAAAATGATGACCTCCTACAGTGTGGAATAAACTTGTAAAATGTCGTATTAATACACAGAACGTTGTTGCACTAACTCCCAAAATCTTCAAAGTCTAATCTCGTAAAACTCTTAGAATTATCAGCTTACAGTATTCAATAAATAGCCATGTAAGTGTGTGTCAAGTGATCTGTTAATTAAACACTATAGGAAGGATTAGTCCACAGTAATGCCTGAGTGTTAAATGAATACCTACAGTGTTAAACTCACTCTTACTGTGTTCATGTACTTTCAGATAGACTTACACAAACACTGTAATTTAACACTTATGATACCATCACTACCACCGTGTTTCGTTTGGGGTTGGCCTTGGTAGGCCAGCTGTGGATAAAGTTTGTGCTCCTCACATAAACTCTGCTCCCCCAGACACCATATGTTGGGATGGTTGTAAGGACAGCTGAAAAGGTGGCTGCAGGGAAATGTAGGGATGGCTATAGGGATGGCAGTAAGGACAGTTGTAGGCACAACTGTAGGGATGGCTGTAGGGATGGCAGTAAGGACGGTTGTAGGCACAGCTGTAGAGACGGTTGTAGGGAAGACTTTAGGTATGACTGTAGGGAGTACAGTAGGGAGGACTGTGTGGATGGCTGTAGGGACGGTTGCAGGGATGGCTGTAGGGATGGCTGTAGGGAAGGCTGTAATGACAGCTGTGGGGACAGTTGTAGGGAAGACTTTAGGTTTGACTATAGGGAGTACAGTAAGGAGGACTATATGGATGGCTGTAGGGACTGTTGCAGGGATGGTTGTAGGGAGGGCTGTAGGGAAGGCTGTAGGGACAGCTGTATAGACGGTTGTAGGGATGGCTGTAGGGAAGGCTGTAGGAACAGCTGTAGGGATGGTTGTAGGCACAGCTGTAGAGACAGCTATAAGATGGCTATAGGGGCACAGCTGTAATGATGGCTGTAGGGACAGTTGTTGGAACGTTGGGCTGTAGTGACAACTCTAATGATGACTGCAGCGATGGCTGTAGAGATGGCAGTTGTAGAGATGGCCGTAGTGACGGCTGTAATGATGGCTGTAGGGACGGCTGTAATGATGGCTGTAGGGACGGTTGTAGGCACAGCTTTAGGGACAGCTGTAGGGATGGCTGTAGGTGCAGGCTCTAGGGATGATATGCTGTAGGCCGAAGACTTGAAAGAAAGAGATAGAGGTAGCATTGTGTGCTGCTGCTGCTGCATCTGAGCAATGCGTGCCATTTCCCACACTCAGCAGCTCTGTGTGTGTGTGTTTATAACAGCATCAGTCAGGGAGTGTGTGTGTCGATGTTTGGAACATAATCCTGCAACTGCAGGCCTTGAACTGAGACTGTGTATGTGTGTGTGTGTGTGTGTGTGTGAGAGAGAGAGAGAGAGACTGTGCAGTATGGACACAACGTCTTGACACACATCCCTTCGAGCTGCTGAGAGCAGCATGCTGCAGTGTGTGTGTGTGTGTGTGCTGTGTGAGAGAGGAGAGCTCTCACTGCAATTTCATCACACAGCACTCGAGATGCTGAGAGACTAAAATATCACAGCGAGAGAGAAAAAACAGCAAAAGGATTCTGAATGCATCAATTTAGATATTGGTGTATAGAGAGTGCACTACTTTGAGAGGCGTGCCATTTTGTAGACACGTCTGAAAGTCTAGGTTGCTCATAAAAGCCCTCAATGCTACGGTTTGTGACCAAATGATTTACCCTAGGTGGTATAAAAACCCATAATGCACTCAGGTTTATAGGGAATAAGAATTAGGGCACTGTTTCAGCGGTAGGCCATGTACTACGTTTTCTGAGTGGCATATCTTATGAACATAGAGAATAAAAATAATTTCTGCTACCAAAAAAAAAAAATTTCTGATGAGTGTTGACTCTTCCCACAAATTCAGAAAGAATGTAAATATTCAGTAGGTGGATAAAGAAACATGATGAAAGGGAATTGAAAGATAAAGCTTGAAATAATAAATGATGCATAGACGTACATATAGGAGATATTTTAGACACCTGGATAGTTGACGTTCTGTGTAACATGGCCGCATATTGGTGCGTGCCTTCCATGCTGTAAAATGAGCAGCTGCTTATGGGTGTAATCTAAACATACTCCTAAACAATCCAGACAAAAAAACCCCAAAATGCTGGGGGTTTTCCAGGAGTTAAGCACTATTACACAACTCATTGATGTTGGCCATAGCCATTTTTCTCAGTAAATATTAGCTAGTTATGTTATTTTGTGATATTTTAATTTATCCAGTTCAGTTAACCAAATGTGTTTTCATATTGAACATATTCAGTGGGGTAGTCAGACTAAATTTACAAGGTCAGAGTAATTTTTTGGCCGGTAAGATAGTAATGGTAAGATGGTAAGATAAGTCAGTAGACCTGTGGCTGGGACAAGCAGATTGCGTGCCTGGGCTGTCAGTTTTGTTATTCGTGGCTGCTCAGAGGTAACTTGACTAGGCTGCTGATATAGCAGTTAGCAGCATTGTTTTCCCCAACAAGGGCTGAGTCTCCAAAAAGAATCGCAGCACAAAGATCATTGTTAAATGGTAGATTAATCATCACATTGAACACTCTCTCTCTCTGCTAGTTAAGAAAATCTCAACTTTATCTCAGCTGTGAGAAAGAAAAAATACCCAACTGACTTTCACAAAACAATTTTTACTTGAAAATGTAACAGTTGGTTCATATATTTTATGGTGATCTGACACGCTAGTCATACACCTTCAGCTAAACTGAGCATACCAGCTGAGAATGCATTCTGGCCATCATTGGAAATGAACAAAATTGGTTTGTACTGATGATTTTTTTTTTTCCTTTTTTTTTTTTACAAACCAGTAGCACACAGTGCTGTGGAAAGTGACATAACTGAACAAAAATACAGAACTGTTTAGCAGAAAACCTTCATAAAAAACTGATAATAACACATCAAGCAAAAATAAAGCTGCAAAAATAAAGATACTTGAACAACATCTTGTATGTGCAATGTGAGAAGAGAAAATCTCTCCAGCTTGTGTGTCTTTAAGAGGTCTCATATTTTTGACAAAGATTATGGTACCATGATGATGCAGTTTATTTTATTTATTAATCAGGCTTTTTATCTGTTTACACAATTCATGGTTAAATATCATAGACTGTTCAGAAGAGGGAGGGGTTTTGTGAGGGTGAGGGTTTTTTTCTGTTAGCTCCAACACCACCACACTGACCTCATCATCATCAATACTTTATGATGGGAACACTGACGATGAGATCATACCTGTAGAGGAAACCCCACTCTTTTCCTCTCTCCTTCTCTCTAATCCTCTCCTCTCTCTCTCTCCCTCTCTCTCTCTCTCTCTCCCTCTCAGTGAGTGAGACAGTATGAGTCATCATCTCACACTTGTCCCCTGATGCCGCCTGTCACACTGAGCCTCCTGTCAGGCTGTGTGTTTTTTTGTTTTTGTGTATTTGTGTTTGTGTGGTTGTGTGCATGCATACATGTCTTTGTTAGTTATGTATACATGCTTATGTGTGCGCATGTGCAACCTTGTGCATCATGTTATTTGTATATGTGTGTGTAAAGTAGCTGCTGCAGAGCGGCCATGTTGTGTTCTGCCTGTGATGTGCTGTGTAGCAGTAAGCTTATGAGAGAACCACAGAATGGGTGGAGGACGTGTGTATGTGTGTATTTTTATTTGTGGGTGACAAACAAATATATACATATGCTTGCATGGATATATATATATGCACATTTTGTGTGTGTGTATGTGTGTGTGTGTGTTATCAGCAGGATGCAGTGCATGATTTTAGTAGGAAACAGTCTGACTGTCAGATACTATGGAAGGGAAAGCCTTATCCTTCCTCTGGACAGACCCACACACACACACACACACACACACACACACACACACACACACATTCACACACACATTCACATGCATACATATTCATACAGGCATGCAGAAACACACACATTCACATGCATACTTATCCATACAGGCATGCAGAAACACACACACACACACACACACACACAGACACACATTCTTTATTTCTTTCTTTCTATCTTTCTTTCACTGACAAATTTTATGTGACAGGCAAATATTTTTATTTTTTCTCCAAATTTTAATTCTGTCCATTTTTTCTGTTATATTTTTATTATCTTATTTTTTAATGTTAAAAATGATGTGTTTGTTTCTGTTTCTGCATATAGAAAAGGAACTGTAGATACAGATATAGAAAGACAAAAGTGTGTCTGCAGAGCAATGTGTATGTGTGTGTGTGTATATGTGTGTTGAGGAGAAACACTCAGCAGTGGTCAGTGGGCTGTAGATGCACACAGACAAAGCAGCACATCAATAATTAGCGGCATTGCTCTCTGCAGACAAACAGTGCTCTCTTTGTGTGTGTGTGTGTGTGTGTGTGTGTGTGTGTGTGTGGTCCCAGTAGAGATCAAGTGCATCACTCCAACATGGCATCAGTCTCTCTCTACCCTGGATGCAACTCATTAACTATTCTGTGCCCTCCATTAACACACACACACACACACACACACACACACACACACACACTAATTATGATATCTTGTTACACTTATTGATCTGGACCATCTGGTTTGTGCTCGTGTCATATGACTCCTCCACCAGTATGCACAGAAACACACCACCTCTCCGTTACTTTCCTTTCCTTTTCCGTCCTGTTCAGATATCGTCACATGACTACTCTGAGTATTTCAGATTCTGTATTTCCACATTATAGTTTAGTTTATTGCCTGAGGCTCTTGTTGACAGGTGACATCAATACCCTGGTGGTAAGTGTTTGTAATATCATTTCTCTCTTTTACATCAGGTATAAAAGAGGAAATGATAGTACAAATAATATTACAGGTCCTTGACTGAGATAACCATTTTAAGGAGCAAATTCTGATAACCAATAATATCGACTGAACATTTTTATCGGGTGGAAATTAGGAAGATGCCAGTAGTTTTAGATAAACAAGACTGATGTCAGTTTCTCGTACCTGACAGCGCAAACAGCAACAGCACTATCAGCAAAAACAGCACATTAAAGAACAAAAAAACAAAAAACACAACACTTTTATATCATCTTACTCAATTTGGATGTTACTTTTATGTGGAATTAGTTACATTAGTTGCTTTTTATTCTGTTTAATTAGAAAATTGACAATTAAATGTAAAATGTACTTTAAATGATGTGCATTTATCAGTCATTTTCCTACATTATGTAACGTTGGAGTTACGTTAGACACCTAACAGTAGAATGTGGGATCTTCAACATTCAAATGCTGAGTTTTGCTTTTGAATATGTAAATATTACGAAAATTCAGATACTATTTAAAGAGTGAAAGTGCACACACAAACACACAGACACAGACACACACACACACACTGTATGAGTGTGTATGCATGTCTGTACCAATGTACCACTTGTGAGTAGTCTCTCTGTCACACCTCTCACTTTTCCACCCACATACTTCAGTGACAGGCCATTAGTAGGAAGGAAGGGTTTGTCGCCGTGCCTCATGTCGATTTCATGAAGTTAACATGCCTATCTGAGCGCCGTGCCACACGTCGTTCTTCAATTAATATTTAAATATGAATTATTTAAAGCATTTTAACAGAGGAAGAATATGTGAGCTTTACTCTAAAGAGAAGAATCTCACATAACCACTTTACCATCAACACACACCTACCCACACACATACCTACACACCTGCACACTCTAGCACGCACATGCTTTCACATGCAACACACCCAGGCCTGTTTGAACAGTTACATAAAAACCAGCACACACACACACACACACACACACACACAGAGATGAGAGATAAGTAAGTCAGACCTAGTACTCTGTCATAAGACTACTTATATAACAATTATGCAGAAAAACCCCTGATTTTCCAACATGTGCTGTGATGCCCTTGTGCCCCATCCAGGGTGTATTCTGACCTCTTGCCCAGTGTTCCCGGGATAACGATATGGTGATGTTAATGGCTGTCCCATTCCCCACCCATGCACACACACCTGCCATCGGGAGGATCCCGAGGTACTGGAATGTTTTTTTAGGCATTCCAATCAAATGAAGAAAGCATGTGTAAAGTACACTTTACTACACTATTGTAACATTATCCAGACAAACAGCCTGCGGCAAGAGGACAAAACGTCGCTAAGTAGCGAACACAACATGAAGATTCATTTGACATTTAAACACATTCATATACTGTACAATGCAAGTCAAAAGGCACACCACCATTAGTGCTACAGACAATACAGAGAATACAAAATAGCAAGTAAATATGGAAAATTACTAAACAGCTTTGCTCTAGTAAAAGACAGCTGCGTCTCAAATGGCATACTATATTCCTCCACTACACACTTGAATACTTGGAATGTGTAAAATATTAACATCTCAGATCAAACATTAAGATTCACCCGAAATAGAAATGACAGATCACTGCATCTTATCTGACATCACAGGAAACAGTCTGCACAGGAACAATTGCCAATTATAAAACCCCACATACCACAACCCTGGTCAAAATATTTTGCTCCTAATTTGTAGTGTAGTACAGATATTCTTGCTCAGTGTGTCAGCCATTTAGCAACATTTTTAATGTGCCAATCCTCATCTGCTATGTAGAACAGGTACTGTAGTGACCTACTAACACTAAAAGTACACATTATGTATTTAAGGACTTCTTAACTTGCTGCTATTAACACTAATGACACGCTAACAGGACACTGAATGTGTGCTAAAAGGCAGGTGCACTTGGAGGGTAAAACTATTAAGCCGGTAGATAAAAGAATCAGACAGAGTGCTAGTATCAATTGTATCAAATCTATCTTCCAAGTACCCATCTTGAGTAATCGATATTTAGATCTAAGTTATTTCCAGCAAATTAAATAGAAATAAAACATTTCTGAATTCACTGACACATATTCCTAGCTTTCTTTTTTTTAAATATGTAACATGAACACATTGCTTTAAATAAAACAAAAACAATTTTAACAAACCTAAGAGTAGACAATGCAAACTGGATCATGTGGCATTATTATGGGCCTTTCTTTTCATTTCTTTGGCTGGATGTACTGCTTAAATACTGGATTCACCTTTGTGGATTCAAGGACATGGGTAAAACTTGGAATAACTACTAAGTTTGTATTAATAAGTGCTGTGTTTATAGTATTGTAATAATAATAATATCTTGTGGACTGTTTTATTTACCATTCTTCTGATCTTCACTAGGTGATGTCTCACTAGAGCTGCATTCGTTTTGACCACCCTGAAACTGCACACCACCCCGCATCTCTGATTCAAGATGGCCGCCACAAAGAGCGGCTCCGAGGGCAAAATCGCCGGCCTCTATGAGCTGGATCGCACGCTAGGGAAAGGCCACTTCGCCGTCGTGAAGCTCGCACGCCACGTTTTCACCGGGCAGCTGGTGGCTGTGAAAATCATCGATAAGACCAAGCTGGACAGTCTGGCTATGGGCCACCTGCTGCAGGAAGTGCGCTGCATGAAGCTGGTACAGCACCCCAACGTGGTGCGTCTCTACGAGGTGATCGACACACACACCAAACTCTACCTCATCCTGGAGCTGGGTGACGGCGGAGACCTGTACGACTACATCCTGCGGCATGAAGGTGGCGTTGCTGAGCGCACCGCCAAAGTACACTTTGCTCAGATCGTGCGCGCCATTGCGTACTGCCATCGACTGCATGTGGTGCACCGAGACCTGAAGCCCGAGAACGTTGTGTTCTTCCGCCAGCAAGGGACCGTCAAACTCACCGACTTCGGCTTCAGCAACCACTTTCAGCCTGGAACCATGCTCGTCACTAGCTGTGGATCACTGGCCTATTCAGCTCCGGAGATACTGCTGGGAGAGGAGTATGATGCCCCTGCTGTGGGTGAGTGTGTATGCGTGTGTGTGTATCAGAGGGACAACATCTGTATGTGAGTACACAGTGTTTACAAATTGAAACCAAGATGTCTCTGTTGCCCTTGAGTTGATTTGAGTTGATCTTTTGAGTTCCTCTTCTATATAAGTGAAGAGGAAACAAGCTAAACTAAGATTTTAAAGTGTATGTCCAATCAGTTTTACAGCAATTACAGTATGTTCCACCAGTCATATAAATTCCCTTTATGATACTATCTCTCAAAATTCATCCAAGTTTTTGGACCCACGTGACCCATTGTGGCTGAAATGTTTTCGTCCTAGCTAGACAACACTGATTTGATTCCGTTTAAGCATAAAATATTATCATTAAATCAAATTATGTGAAATCAGATTATGTGAACATAAAATAAAAGTAATCCACTTGCAGGTTTACGAGATCATAAAATGATCTCTGATATTGACGATTGTGAGCATGTGTGTGTATATGTGTGTGTGAGAGGGCATGTGTGGGTTTGTGTTTATGTGTGAAAGGGCACGTGTGGCTCTCTGGCTCACTCGGCTTCAGATATAATTTGGGGCGAAGTGCGTGGTACTCCCTCAGTGAGTCTGATGTGTGTGTGTGTTTGTGTGTAGCCCTGGCCTAACTCTGTTCAGAGAAACTTGTGAGAGGGTGTGTGTGTGTATGTAACTATCTGGCCTACTCGGCTCCAGTGGTACTGCCTTCAGTGGTGTACTACTGTGTGTATGTTTGTGTATTTCTTCATCTAATATTTTCTAAGCATTTTTTTTTAATTGCATAACAGAGCTGCACAGAACACTGTATCGTGAATCTGTTGCTCCATATTCTAACTTGTGCAATAATTTAAACCGTGTTGGTGAACACTCGATGTTCATAATAATAAAGACATAAGTTGGTCTGATGCCTACAGCTAAACCCTGGAACTTCACATCCACTTAGAAACTGCAGTATATTAGTGCTGTATTGTTTCCCAAGCTAAGCTTATGCTACACTCTTTGTCCATAGTATACATATATATATATATATATATATATATATATATATATATATATATATATATATATATATATATATATATATATGTATATATATATACGGTCCCTTGCTATATATAGCCATTAGTACTCTCCTGTCTCTCCTCACATCCTTCATCTTTTGCTCAGTGGAGATTTCTCCTCCTGAGTGGACACATCTGTGAAAAGATGGAGCTGTATGACGAAGGTTAGACGAAGCTAAGCAAAGAGATCTGCAGCAGTCCAGACTGAAACTCAGCCTACATCCTGAACACCTGGACAGTACATTTAAAGTCCTGTTAGAATCTGAGAGTGGACAATGACGTCCTTAAATACACTCATGTAGGCATTTGATGGAATATGCTTCATTTTTTCTTTGTTTAATTGCCAACATTTGAGTGGCAGTGAGCAATGGTTATTGAATTGGATTTGAGATATTTTCACAGTGGGTCATAACCTAGCCTAGACAGTGCAGAGAATGCAAACTAGCTAAATGAAGCAAACATACGACGCCTGAATGCTACTGCAGTAGAGGGACCTTTCTGATCTGACAGGAAAAATGACTGACATGATGTCTTCTCATCCTGATTGGTTGAATGTTGGTGGTCAACACCATTTGATTTTTTCTCCCATTGACAGAGCACAGGGCACCATAGAGACCAGAGTTAGTGTTCTGAGCACACGTTTTACTGAAGCTGCCAGATTGTTACAAAGTTTGTTTTGACTTAAAAATCACTGACCATACCTTTAAAGTGCACATCACAGGAAATAAATATTAAATCTAAGCCTTAAAGTTTGAAAAAAATTGTAACAAATTTTTTGATTATATAATTTATAACAAAAGCAGAGAAATATTATATATATATATATATATATATATATATATATATATATATATATATATATATATATATATATATATTTATTATTATTTTTTTTATAAAATAAAATAAAATAAAATAATTAAATGAAGCATAAAATAAAGTTTTACGCAAAGTGACTCTCAGCTTCTACCTCTCACCTAGCACTGTATTAATGTATGAGACTTTCTTCTCCCAGTGGAGCTTGTTAGTGCATAGTTATGTTCCATATGCTGCTTCCACATGGCTGCTATAGGGGTGTGTGTGTGTGTGTGTGTGTGTGTTCTGCTGTTAGTAATGTGATATTTTTATCATCTCTCCTGCTCACTGCGATTGTCACAGCGACCGCATGAGCCAGGATTAGAGCTACACAAAGTGGGTCAGTCTCCTCCAAAAGGCAGCCACCCACACACACACACACCCACCCACACACACACATACACACACACACACACATACAGTAGATTTTGGTTTTTGGCACATGGAATTTTATTCCAATTGCTGATTCCAAGCGAAATGTTTATTAACATTCATGTTCTAATGTTAATTTTGATTCACTAATGTTGTTAATAGTACAGCTCTTTTGGCTCAGACACTCAAGTTCTCAACTTCTTGGCTGGAGCTGACAGATTGGCCATCACTCCTTAAAGTCTCTATTAATAATCTTACACAGCTACAGCAACACCGCTCTTGGATTAACACCTTATTCATTTAATTTATGCTTGGGTGTATGATATTAATTGGCTAATCTCAGATAATGATTAGTGTAACAACCTTCTCATTGATAAAGCTTTTTTTCTTGGTTGTAACACAAATCCAGCTTTTCCCCTACACAACGCGATCAGTTTATTGTTCTTATTGTAGCATGGTTTGGTTTACACTTCCTGGTTCTAGCTCCACCCCTGTTTTGTCATTGGTTGGTTTCCCCATTGTTTTCATCTGTCTTCAGTTTAGCCTTTGATTATTTCATCTATTTTGACCTTTCTGTGTGTTTGTATGGTTGCGAAGTCTGTTCATTGTGTTTATTCTGGTTTTCCTGATTCGGTCCTGCCTTTTGTTTACAAGTATGGATCTTTACGAGTAAGCAACTATATTAGGGCAAATGACGTGGCCAGGTTCCAAATGAACAAAGCAAAATAACACAAATTCAGGTCACTTTGATTTTATTTTGAAGTGTCCTTGACAATAATATAATGTGTCCTGAATATATTATCAATCCACGTTACTACTGTTAACTAATTATAAGAACTTGAAACATACATTTTCTAATTGCTATACAACCAATAATTGAAAACCTATTGAAGAAGGGATGATAAGATGGAAAAAGTAAAGAGGAGAGTGTGTTCTGTTGAAACACAGTGTCAGGTTGTGGAAAAGCTGAGCTGTGTTGTTCCTGGAGCCAGAACATACAGGTCACTCTCCTCTCTACCTGTATTGAGTGTGTGTGTGTGTGAGTGTGTGAGAGAATATTCATCAGGTCAGTCAGGGCCCGAGGCCGACACAGTAAGGTGATCAAGTGACCTCCTTAATACACTTGCTGCAGTTCAGTCAGTCTGATAGATACGCGCACACACACACACACACACACACACACATAGTATGTGTTTGTAGTATCTGGAGTATTTCCTATGAACAGCACAGTGGATATTTCTTTAAGAGGCAAATGACATCAGCTGCGATATATTATAAACCAAGAGAAAGACATAAAGGGAAGAGAGGCAGATGGAGAAAGGAAGGGTGCGTGTTTATAGAAAAACAGAGAGAGAGAGATACAAAAGACAGAATGAGAGACATTGAAAGATAAACAGGACATATAGCAAGGCTGTCTCTCTGTGAACTGAGTCATAAATTTATTGGTGATCATGTAATCTAGTGAACAAGAAGTAAGACACGGTTGTCTCGATGCAGCAGCACTAGGGTAGAATTCATTTAAAATACAATGCACACAAAGAAATAGTGTGTGTGTGTGTGTGTGTGTGTGTTTGTCTCTGTACGGCTTCATGATCATCCTTGTTGTGTGTAAACAATGGCAAGATAAAGCTTCAATGACCCATTAAATTACAGTTACATAATGTCTGTACACAGAAGTGTGTGTGTGTGTGTGTGTGTGTGTGTGAGTGTGTGAGTCAGTGGGAACCGAATGTTCAGTGTAGAGAAGAACAGAGATATTGTTAGCTCAGATGAAGGCACAGTTGGGACAATGGTGTCCCTTAGCAGAGACACACATGCACACACACACACACGCACACACTTATGTGTTGCGTTCCTCTGATACACACAACTGTGCTGACTGTGGAAAGCTGTGACGGCCATCTTGGAACAGGACATAAGTCTCTAAAAAGTTTCTCTGATCACCCAATAGAAAGCCGGTGAAGGAAAGAGGAAGGGCGTGGAGAATATGAGAAAGAATGTCTCTCATACATCCTGTATTTTTTTGCCTTCTAGCAGAAGCTGTGACTAAACTTGCATTCACAACTAGCAAGCGTGACAGGCTATAATTCCTGGCTTACAATTCATTTGTAAGTTTGCAGAGTAGTTATAATGTAGAACAGTGTCAAATCCAGTTAACTGACTGGCTGCAGTAATTCCCTCAGACCAGTCCTTTAGTACTGGTTCTACGTTGTCTACCTATGTTGTCTCTACCATCACGATTTCAGTTCCTTCTTCTGTTTAGTTCCCATTCAACCGGCTAGGTGTGGTGAGAATTGCTTGGATACCTTCTTGTGCATATGTGACATTCTGACAGATTCTTGTAGTGACATATGCCGCAGTATTTGCATTAAATACTTCTGTCATACAGGCATCTTTCCCTTTCTTCTCCTTCTTACTGTGTAATCGGACATAATCTGACCACACTGTACACTATATGGAGCTAATCCGCTTAGCATCTTGTGACTACAGTCAGAGCTACAGGTATCCTGTTCTCCAAAGCTGTGGATAGTCTCCTCTCATCTCTCCTACCTCAGTGAGAGTGTTTGTACATATTACGAATCCGTTTTTCTGTGTCGTCTGTTAGCTTTGCATTGGCCAGTCCATCATTAGCATTGCAAGCACTGTTCAATGTGTGCTCTCTCTTTGTTCCTTTCTGCTCAGGAAGCAGCACTCTCTCATTTCTCTATCATTCTCTCTAGCTAAGAGGACACACAGTTTACTAGAAATTTCTGGATTTATGGAATTGGACTTAATTCAATCAGTGTAAAATTTATTAGATGGAGTTAGTAAGATCATTAACTTATTTATTGTGCTGTATTTGCTGTTATGTCTTGTGAGAAACCGAGTCCATCATTGTTATGTGCTGTTGTGGTTATTTAATAGTGTATTGTGTGTAGTTTATGTGCAGGTATATGTGTTTCTGCATGAATGACTACATGTGTGTGTGTGCGTGTGTGAGTGTGTGTGTGTGTGTGTGTTATGTAAGCTCACAGCTGGGTCGCTTCCTCTGTCCCAGCTTACTCCTCTTTTACAGGCTCATAAATGATGCACAGAGCAGCAGTCACATCTCCTATGTTGTTTATATGTATGTTTATATGTATGTTTATATGTACCTTAAACGACCTTACTGATTATGATACGACTGATTGCATAATATGTGTGATATTTCTATGATAATGTATATCATAATGTATATATCTGATCATGTTATGTTTGTCTTTTTCAGATATTTGGTCTCTGGGTGTGATCCTCTACATGCTGGTGTGTGGACGCCCACCATTCCAGGAGGCCAACGACAGCGAGACTTTGATCATGATCATGGACTGCCGATATACTGTCCCAGATCACGTCTCTGCGGAGTGTAAAGAGTGAGAACACAGCTCACACATACCCATTCACACACCACATTGTCTAATGCAAAATTCACTTCCGTAGTGCATAACGGCAACACACAAACAAATCAGCATCTGCATCTCAATACACATCTACAACTATCCTAACACATCCATGCTGATGCATACACCACACACACATTACAATACACACATTCAACAGCATTTACTCCCCCAATAATCGCCCATAGACATGCACTGATCGTTTGCAAAAAAGCCATTTTTTAAGAGATATGACTGAATGAAAGGGATATTTGTTTTCTGCAGAGAACATGTTCCTATAAATACATTTCTATATAAATCTTTAAAAAAAAACTTTTTTCCCCCTATATATCAGATTTCTTATCTGAACTTTGTCAAATAAATAGACTTATCTAGCAAGGTAACATATCTAGTTAACATTTGGCTAGCTAGTTTAGTTAAATTTTTTACACAGACATGTACACAACACTTAGCATATGCAGCATCAGTGTTTTCATTCTGTCTGCATTTTTGGGGGAATAGGTTTACCCACCATCCCACTCTCCCTTATCATAAGACAGCTACCAACTGGGGAGGCTGCACGCTAACACATGCTTCCTCTGAGACACATGAAGCCAGCCAGCCATGTCTTTCAAACTGCAGCGTAACACACTTAGAGAAAAAGCACTATCTGCACTCTTCCACATACATGAGCTGACAGATGCCCATGATTGGCAAGTGTCACTGTAGGAGAGAGAGTATGCAATCCGTCCCAAACAGAGATCATAGCCAATTTTGCTCCCTTGGCTCCCAGCCAGAGATCGGATTCGAACTTACAATCTTGTGATGATAGCATCACTCGGCTGCGTCACTCTGAGCCCCAAACATTTTTGAGAAATGGAAAAGAAACTGCACTAGCACAGGGCCAAGAAGTTCATTCACAGCTCTGTATTCTACACATTTGCTGCACTATTAGACACAGAAATTTAAAGTTTTGTTAAAAAACAAAACAAAAAAAAACAAGCTCTGAAGTGTTGAGATCTTTACATGTTTAGCCGGTGCTCTTTTGGTAATGTCATGTCATTGATTCTCTTTAGAACATTCAGTATAACAAAAGGAAATTGCATAATGGTTCATTTTCTCTTCTCATTAGTGTTTAGGATTGATCCCTGGTGTTTCAGTGTGAGATGCAGTTATCTGAAACCTACAGGTCTCTGAACATGGTGTGTTCCTATCACCCTCACACTAAACTTTACACTTACTTATCAACCTTCAGCAGGACAGACTCTAGCTGAACACGCTGTACTCCCACTCTTTATATCTGCCAGCCAAACACGGAGCATTAGCCAACCAGAAGCTAAGAGGGAAATTTACTGGAAGCAGTTTAGCACAAAGCTTCCCTGAAAACAAAAAATGTTCCAAGTCTGCTTGGAATTTTATGTCATGGGCCAAGAGACGATGTGGTTTGAATCAGGATGCTGGCAGGTCAAGGCAGAGCCTCCTTTCAGCTTTAGGCCTTTAAACAGCATTTTCCCACTGAGTTGAGCTGTTATGAAGAACAGGAGATGAATGAAGTCTGAAAATGATTTTAAAATACATTTCCAGTTCCACATTATAAATTGCTTTATTAGGGTATTGATTGAATGAATGGATTTACAGTAGTGCCTTAAAGGAAGAATCTGGAGAAAAAAAGAAATTTCTCCTAATATCCAGAAGTCAGCCACGCCATGCTTTGCCCGTAGGTCAGCATTGCGCAAACTGCATACCAAAATGATAACACAATGATCCTCAATCTGTGCTGAGTTCTTGCAGTAAGTAGTATCAGACTCATGTATGTGGTTTCTGACACTGTATGAGACATTGTTATTTATAAACATGGACAAAGAACATCACAGAGCAAAAAGAGGGTCATAGGCGCCATCGTGATAATGAATCACTCTCTTTCTCAGCACATAGTTTGGTGTCATTCTGCGCCAGCGTCAGACTCAGGTAAGCGGTGTAGCTCAAAGTCTGATGGTGGGAATGTATGCTAAAAAGGAATCAGATAATTTTTTTAATTATTTTATTAATTTTTTTTTAAATACACTTTTTGCATAATGCTATATAGAGGCTATTTCCCTTACTTATTAGCTACATTACTTCCCTTACTTATTAGCTACATTAGCCTTGTAGCTCGAGAGCAAACTAATGAAGCAAACTTTGGACACCAAACATGTCTTGGCTAATGACTTTTGACTAAAATATTCCTTTAAATTAATTATAGCCAATCACATGCGCAGTTAAAGGTAATCCTTATTTGAACCCATTTCATCTTCAGCTCAAATCGTCAAAGCCATGAATTCAGTGAAAGGGCTTGTATGAGGTTGTGCTGTTGGAGTTATATATGGAAGGGTTATTTGTGGAGAGAACACCCTCAAACATGGCTCTCCAAGGACAGAATGGATCTGAATCAACTGATTGTACCTCAGAAATCTGGGCTTGAGGCTGTGTGTGGTTGTGTGACATCTGGGCTGAACCGCACAGCCAAACATAGTGACTAGGTCACATGATCTACCCCCCATCAAAAAGTCCTTTAATGGGAAAATATTTCTCGGGTAAGTAAGAACAGCGCTTAGTAAGAACGGCGTTCTCCTCAGGGAGCGCGGATACTCAAGTGTTTCTGCCTCGCTATGTCTCTTACTGTTTCTGTTTTTCTCTCATCTTTTTCCTTTTGTCTCTTAACGCTCTGATTGCTTTCAGAGCAAGTATGTTACATATCGGATGTTGCTTTTTGTAAAGCAAGAGCAACATCACTGAAATCACTGCATGAAACATGTCATGAGGATATTTTTTTGGTTAGATAGAGCACAGATAATGACCCTAGAATGTGAATATCAGTGAAAAATGGTGATGAATGCTTATTCTGTGATAATGGTTTAGGTTTTGAATTATTATTATTAAGTAGTAGAGAAATAGAGGGAAATAGAGTGACGTTGTTCTAACAAAGTCACACAGTATCAGCAGCTATCATATGCCTGTACAAGACTGAAAGGAATTAATTAATACATGTTAATCATTTAGCATGCATTATTTATTTCAAAAGTGACAAATGGGCTGTCACTGGAGTGTGACAGCTAAATGTAAATAGCTAGCTAGCTAATAGTGCCATAATATAAGGAGTTAATAAAGCTAGTGGTCTAGCATTACACAGACAGGTTGTTGTTAGAAAAGTAAAACGTACATGCTAACTTGAATGCTAACTTGAATTCAAGGGTCTAAAGCAGGGATGATCCGTCATCACTGCAGTGGCACCTTTATTCCTTCTTTGGAGAAGCTGGAAGTTGTATGACAGTAATATTACCTGTCTGAGTTACCTGCATTACAGACAACCAAAATGATAATCTTTCATCACGGCAAATGCCTCCATTTTCATGACAGCAATACTTGTCTAAATATAACACATCTTTAAGTGTTTTTATTATCAATCATTTTTCTGAGTCACCATCAGAAGCTAAAGGAGATGATGACCAAAAAGAAATGTAACCAGTTATCTGCACCAAGGCAAGATCTGGAAGAAAAGGGCCTGGTCAATTACTTGCTCAATCTTCCTGTAATGAAAAGCATTTTGTACATATTGGACATGTTTTCCGATCTGTTCTGTTGACGTATTTTAAGCTGCTGACACAGAGCAGGTCTTGAACACGAACACAAGACACAGCTTGTCTTAAAACCGCAATTGCACGTCTGAGAATTCATCTTGGGTTATTTGTATCGGAGTAGTATTGGCTATTGCGTAGTTCTGTGATGTCTGTGTCATATTTGAACAGTAAAACTGGAATCGGTTAAGTTCAGATGAACGGTGATTGGGAAAGAGTTCTTGGATGTGGTTGCAAACTTAGGGCAGCTGAGGAGAAGAGAACATCTTGTCTAATTATACAAATTAACCACTGGGTACACACACACACACACACACACACACACACAAATATAACCCTAACCTCAGTAGCCTTTTAGTTTGTTAAATAAAAGCTGAAATTTTTGTTTAAAAAAAAAAGTCCCCACAAGATCAAATCTGGGGACATTTAGTACCCACAAAGATATTAAAACATGCCATCACCCACCCACCAACCCACCCACACACACAAACACACACACAAACACACACACACACACACACACACACACACACACACACACACAAAAACAGTGGTATGGCTCCCTCTACTGGCCGTGCTGATTGCATGCTGGGTGAGGCAGTCAATACTGTAATAAAACACTCAAGGTGGGTAAATGATTCTGTGCAGCACACACACACACACACACACACATCTTTTATGTTCCCTTCATTTCCACCGCCACATTCTGCAGGTGCTCATGAATATTAATGAGATGTGAGATAACCACTTTGTTTCATTCGCTCACTTTCACAGCCAGATGTGCATATGCAAATATCAGCGCCTGTCAACGAGACTATGAATATTTATCAGACCAGTGTGAAAAGTGAGTCAGACTGAGAGACACAGAAATTAAATAAAAAGTAGATGGAAGGTAGTGAGTGAGGGAGAGAGTGAGTGAGAGAGAGAGAGAGATGCATTATCAAGCTTGTTTGTGAAGATGATTTTTTATTACTTGTTCTGCTCCAATAAGCAGAAATAACACATCTTCTACTGTCTCCCTTTTTTAAAAAAAGAAAAAAAAATCTTGTGCTTGTCTTCCTCTTTTTCTCTCGCCCATTCTCTACTTTTCTGCCATCAATCTCCTTTTCTCTCTCTCTTTTCTTCCTCTCTCCTTTTCCCTTGCTATCTTAATCTTTTTCGCAGACCCACTTTCTAATACATATCAATCGCAGTGCTTCATGGACATGATTGCTCTAAATACACTGTTGGTAAAGCAACTGTCAACCATGTCAATCATATAATAAACCATTAACAATGAAAACATTGACAATAACAACCTCGTAATAAGCATATAACTTACTCCAGTGTTCTATTTATACCTCTCTCCTTCTGCCTCTTTTAGTCTGATCTCGCGAATGCTGCAGAGAGATCCGTCTAAGCGAGCCCCCCTGCTGGAGATCGAGTCTCACCCGTGGCTGCAGGGTGTGGATGCGTCTCCGTCGCCCGTCTCCCCTCACTGCAGCCTCTCTCCTCAGGAGCACGAGCTCATCCTGCAGGCCATGAGCTCCGGGAACATTGCTGACAGAGACACCATACAGGAGTGAGTAGAGTCAGTTATGTAGTAACATACTGCTATATTCTACATATATTCTAAGACTAATGCCATCTGAAGTAAAGATATATATATTAGAAACATTCTGTATATTAAATGATGCACAAGATTATTTTTAATTTATGACTCACTATGCTTTATGGGCTTTATTTGTATGGTTTATTTTCTAAAATTAGCAAGAATATGGATATTGAATAATGTTTGAATTTTTCATTGGATAGATTCTATTCTAATTGGAAAAGGCTTAGATCTTGATCTTGATTTATAGACTATTATAAAATTATAATATTAATATATTTCACTCAAGATTTATAGACCGTTGCTTTTTATTTATCTCTGACCTTTACGTTTTAAACCGGGTTCAGGACAGCTAAACTAAATGCTATTAAGTAAAAATGTAAAGCTGAGTGTTACATGATACATGGAATCCTATAAGATAAAATGTTCAAAACCCTAAAAATGATCTATATCTATATCTATATCTATCTATCTATCTATCTATATAGCTATAGATATATTCATTTATTCAGTTGGTTTGCAAACAATCCCTTTGTGTCCTCTAGGTTTGTGAAAATGTCTCACTTTGACTCAATTTTAATTCTTTCAAATTTCAGTCTATTTCTTACTTTGTTTTTTTTTTTGTTTGTTTGTTTGCCATTTTTGATTAAAAAAACAATTTGATTAGAAGTACTATCTCTGTCTACTGAATGATACAAATAACTTCCTGGGGTTGCGATTCATATGTGTTTAATAATCTTCTGTGTGTGTGTGTGTGTGTGTGTGTTAGAGCCTTGGAGGCTGACCGGTATAATCACATCACAGCCACGTATTACCTGCTCGGAGAACGCATCCTACGGGACAAACAGGAGTTGAATGGTCTCAATCCAGAGCAGAGACACACACAGTGAGTCACACACATACCATCATAAATACATGAGGCTGGCCTGCATAATAATTTTTTTTTCTTTTTTTTTTTTGCATCATGACGATCCCTCAATTTATCAAAACACTCACACATAAATTCAGAGACTGGTCAGAATTCCCACTGAACACAATATAAAAAATGTTTGTTAGAGCTCTCATTTGCATATTGCAGGCTTCTGCACTATCAGTAAGTATAACATCTTGATAACGATTAACAAACAATATATTGTGCAGCTGTCATACATACACATGCTTGTTGTTTCATTTGTAGTTCCCTGTTTAACAGGGTCCTGCGTTTTATGATAATGGTTGTCACACACTTGGCAAGATTGACACTTCAGAAATTGATGTCAATTTCAGAAGTGGGTATCAAAGTTGAGTGATTTTGATTCCTGCCATTCTAGCAGCATATATACAAAATCACAAAATAAGCCAAGAGCAAATGCAACTGTATGTTAATACATAACATTTATTTCTGTTGGCCTCAAAGATTTCAGATAGCCAAAGAATGGCAAGAGTGGCCCTTACCTGAAGAGATAAAATTAGGATCATTGATAGGATTTGTTAGGATACTTTTATATTTGGATTTTGTTTCATATGCTGGTGGAATACAGCTGTGTTTGTGTGCATGCATCACTCATCTCAACTGTGGATGATAGCATAATATTAGTAGAGTTAACTTTTAGAAAAATGGTTCTATAATGCTATAATCTACAGCCTTCTCCTCACAAGTAAGTAGAGGAGAAATAAGCTATGCTAATATAAGAACTTGCATAGACTACATTACATAGTCTTAGATTTCCATAGCCCTGTATAAAAGAATTACTCCCTGTTCTAATACATCTCATTCAAGTGTGATCATTTGTTGGTTGAAGGAATCCTTTTACAGCCATGCATTAGCAAAATAGGGGGGATGTGCAACCATATTATATCTGTGTGTTATTTCTTCAACAGGAGGCCTTTTTCTGAGCCTCTGGACCTGGTGGAAGGCCGGGGCCCTCAGGCTGATGCTCTCAGAGATGCTTCTTTGGCTCATGTCACCCAGTTGGGTTCCGTGTCTCCGGGTTTCTCCCGAAGGGGAGTGTGTGAGTCTGGAGACCTGCTGGCTCCCAAACCCAGCCGTCAGGACACATCCTTCAGTGATTTTGGCAATCCCAGCTCTTGCCTAGGTCTCAGTCTCCGCTCTGTACCTCCAGACCCACCTCCGGTGGTCAAAAGTCTTAGAGCTTTGCATCAGATCTGTGAGGAAGAAGAGGAGGAGGAGGAAGAGGAAGATCAACCTGTTGTACAATGTAGCAAAGCCAGCTTGGTGCCATTAGCAACACCCCCTCTGGACACTTCTCCCAGATGTTGTTCAGTATCAAAAGCTCCAAGTGTCTCAGAAAAGCTGGGGGGAAAGGAAAAGAGCAAGGGACATGGGCTTTCTGATGTCCTAGCAGAGGATGAGGAGCTTAAAGGAGAGGGGGAGACAGTCACAGAGGAGAGTCAAGGGGATGACACCAGCAAAAAAACAACAACAAATGAGGAGACAGCATCCCAGATAGAAAAGCACTCATATATGTCTGAAGATAAGCAACAGATGGATCAAAGCCTGCAGAAGTCCAGTGGACCTCCACCAGCAGCTCATGTTCAGAAGGACCACACTGAGGGAACCAGGAAAGAAGGAAAAGCCTCTGACAGAGCTGTAGATGAGAGACAGAAAGACCATCAGCAGCTAGTTGGGCCTCCTGCAAATGGCAGGACTGAGGAGAGGAACCACACAGAGGAATCAGGCACAGATAAGCATAAAGAACAGAACCAGAGTCTTCAGAAGCTGGCTGAATCACTGTCAGCAGCACACACTGAGGTTGACACTGAGAATCCAGGTAAAGCAGTGAAAGCCTCAGACAGAGCAAAAAGTGAAAGACAGAAAGACCTTCAGAAGACAGACAAATGTTTTCCAGTGGCCAGGACAGAGAAGACCCAAAATGAAGACCCAAGCAAAGCACGAAAAGCTTCAGACAGGGCTGAAGATGAGAGAAATAAGGACCTTCAGAAGAAAGACAGACCTTTACCAGCAGCACAGATTGAGGATAAGAACCACATTGAAGGACCCCAAAAAGCAGGAAGAGCCTCAGACAAAGCTGAAGATGAGGGCCATAAGAATCAGAGCCTCCAGAAGCTAGACAGATTTCCAGCACCACCTAGGCTTGATCCTGTGCAGTGTTGCTGGGGCCAGAGTGAACTCTCCAATGACACTCTGGAAGACAACAACAACACCCCGTCCAAGCCGAGGCTGCTTGACACCAGTGTCATTTCAGCCCCCTGCGTCTCTCCGCGATTCCTACCCAAGAATCACTGCGTGGACCTGAGACCAGATGGAGTTGAAACCCGCAAGGTGCCTGGAGAAGCCGAGAGGACGGAGGAGACATACGGCAAACCTCAGCAGGGTCAGCGCGGATCCAGGGATGCTGGCACAGACTCCAACAAGAACAAGAATGTGAATCTGCGAGAGCGCCTGCTGCAGTTCCCACTCTGTGAGAAAGCTCTGTCATTCAACATCCAGCCCACATCCAAAGAGAAACTGCTTCCCTTCGCTCAGTATAACTGTTGCCATGTGCTATAGGGGAGACATCTGAAAGCTGTCCAGATCTCTCTGGCATTCCACAAAGCTTGTCAACAAGTTCCTGCTTTTCTCCCCTCTTTACCAGTAATGGGTTTTTAAAAGACACAGCACATGTCCTTGTCTCTTACTGTGATCTCGGAGGTGCTCTGGCTACACACACACACACACACACACACACAGAGCCACATCTATTCACTGTACACCCATAGCCTCCAATGCCCTTTACCCAGCATTCCCTGCTGTTTTCCTGTGTGGCGGCTAACGTCCTAGCGCTGCTGTGTATATAGACATCTAATCTATATCTACTTGCGATTTGTGCAATCTCAGTGACCTTTTATTAGAACTAGCCTATGTCTTGAGAGTGTAGGAGCCCTGTGAATAAAACAGTTGCTTGTTGTTTTGCACTGTAGCAGCTTCTCTAGAGCAGAGCTTTACCTAAAGAGATGTGAAGCATTAAGCGGCACACGTAGGGCAAACATTAAAGAAACAGTTTGAGCAAAAGCTCCTATATGAAAATTGAATATGATCCAATATATAAATAGAAAATATTGCAATCATATCTGAGTGAGCGCATCTGGAACCACTGCTCCAGCGGCACAACTTACCAGAAACAAGAGTCCTCCCTGCCCACAGAATCATATTCATTTTGTTCGCAATTTTACATGCACTAGCTAACCTTAGTTACTTGTCTAACTTTTAAAACATTGAATAAAACGTTTATATATATATATATATACTTTCAGTGCCAGTGCCAGAAATGGGGAGCACTGTATACCATATATATATATATATATATATATATATATATATATATATATATATATATATACTTATACGTGAAATGTCTTACCACAATTGGATGTTGATTCGCATTTCCTCCATAGACAAAACTTTATTTTACAGCAAACTAGAACACGAGTGGTCAGGTGGCCTCACATTGCTGTGTATAGAATGATTTCATCATCTGTCTAGGACTCTAGATGTTGTAATTTCAATACATTTTCCAATATATTACAGTTATTCCTTTACAGTATGGCTACACCAATTTAAAACCATTTACTGGGCAAGAATTCAGGGCTACTTGCATTATATTGCATTGGAACAGCTTTAAATCATAAAGTACTGAAGTTAGATAGTTGTTAAATGTGTCATTGGATCATTCACCACAAGTTCAGACGTAAATCGGATTACCTCACATGGAAATGTACACCAAATGAAAATATTGCTACTAGCCTTTCCATTTTATTAACTATTCATTAAACAGTACTAAAACTTGAACCAATTTAGGCAGAATTTGTGTAGCTTTGTTGAGTCTGGCACTGAGCTGGATTTTCTCAAAGCCTCGTAGCATCAATATCACCTTTACAAATTACAGTAAGCCTCACTCACTGACACAATGACAAATGTCCCTATTGTACTGGCCCGAGTGTGTGTCGGGTTTCAGGATGCATGAAAGACATGCAGAGCATTTGACCACATATACATGAGCATGCTACATTAGCACTGATCAAAGTAGTATTAGCATCATGCTGGCTGGGCCGACCAGGGAAAGATGTAGAACGTATCTGTGATACAAGAACTTGGACTGAGGTTATTGTGAAGGCCGACGAGAGAAGACTGGTCTTCCTGAAGCTATGTTTTTTATTTTTGTTTCAAATGTGTACATGGTTATTCTGGAAAATGTTATCATATCAGAGTCTTACTAGGGGGATGGTAGAAACATGGTGACTTCATATCATTCATAATTTTTTTTGTTTTACTTCATTTTTATTTAATTTTATTTAAGAGGGCCGTCATAAGAGAGTGAGACTACCTTGAATTAACTTGTTTGCCTCGGGGTGCATGTTGACTGTTGAGGAAGCAGTCTGTCAGTATAAGCTCTTGGACACATCTGGACATGTACAGTGTGTATATATTCTTTTGAGCATGTGTGCTATTATCTATGTATATGCTATTGACATAATATTGTGTTTTCACCTAACATACCAAATACAAAACTAGCTCTCGGCATCAAACAGCGAAGAGAGGACAAGTAGCATCCAGAAAAAATTGTGAGGTTGTAGAAAAACGTTTAGAAACAAAAACTTCAAAGTTGTCACTAGTAACAGGCTAAGAATAGAGCAAATGTTCTCCTAATGCAGAAGTGTTTCGCTGTTTGTTAGTGCTATTGCGCAAAGCTGAATCAGCCAAGATCTTACATCAGTCACATGTAGAATTATAAATAACTACAAATAACACACATTCACAAAGGTAATGTAGTCAAAGCAGTAGCGGTTATTGTTCTTCGGCTACTCTCACTAAGGTCTTTGTGGATGATTCAGTTCTTCTGCAGTATGAAGGACAAAATTCTTTTACTCTAACAAAAACAGTTTTCTGAGACAACCTTATTTTTTGGACTATAAGACACATTTTTTTGTCCTTGCACAACTAACACCATCTAATACTGACATGATTCTCATGCTCTCTGCTGGTTTTTGATTTATGTTTGTAACAGTTACATATCACAAAACAGACTCTGCTTCTGCTTACATTTTAAGGTACATGTGCTTGTAATTATATGCCGATATTTGTAAAAAAAAAAAAAAAAAAAAAAAAAAGTATAAGATATTAATAGGGATGGTGTATATTCAATTACAAGTACAAGTTGATTGGGCTTTCGACAGCAGTACAACTCTAACTTCACAACTTTCTTTTATACTGCCACCTCAATTTGTTTTCCGCTGTCCATTTCACACACCAATAGCAGCAGACACGCTTACTATGTCTGAACAAAATAATAGAATGCGAAATACCTGGTTGTTCGATGTTAAACTGAATATTTAGTAGAACAATGTCAGTAATATGTGCATAGCATTAATGTAATTGTCTGCTTATTTTTATAATACATAACTACAATCATTACAACCAAAATGAGTTGACCTCAATTCTCAGCAGCTTTGATAAAGATAACGCTGTAGTTGAAACGTTAACTGTACACCAGCCGCCACAGGGCTACGCTGTAACTGTTGTATAAAAATGGTGGCTTCATTTTAGTGATATACAGCAAAGAGCAACTTGACTTTTTTTTGAAGGGTGTGTGTGTGACTTATAGTCCTGAATATACGGTACTGTTTCATCGACCAGTCAAAACATAGATGCCAATTTGTGACATGTTGACAGCCTCTCCAATAAACGACAGATAAGCTGGCCAAACTTCAGCCTACACAGAATGATCTGAGCTAATGCTAAATAATTGTAGTGCAGCGTATCTCTAATGTATACGGTGCATTAAAAACCATTAGAATCCATTTAATCCTTGAACTGAATTTATATGTTCTGTAATCATGCTACACCATAGATAAGAAAATTATTCTGGTAATATCATCGACGTCTTTGTCTAAAGTCTTCACAGTTCTCCAGTGTGACTACGGCCTTTAGCCATGAAGTGTTTTAGAGCAAATGACCTGTCTATAGGGAAGAGTTTCAGAATGTTTTATCGAAGGTCAGTGCATTAATTACTGCCTCACAAAAAAGAGGTTTGAAGTTTGCCTGTAGAATTTACCATTATTCCTTTCATATGGTTCTTCAGACTATAAAGTGTAAAGAACTAACACCTAAAGGAATGGTTATGTAAAAAATCTAACTGACATTTGCTTTTTAGTTTTGCACTGGAGCTTCGAAGCTATGGAAGTTTGTCTCACCCAAAATCTTATATGTGAATATCTGCTTCAAACCACGTGCAGTTTTTCAGACTCGCTGATGTGGTGTAGGACACAGTGTGTTCACTATAATCTATAAACATGAATAAAATATCACTGTGTAGCTGAATGCTGACATTTTATGTGGGCAGACATTTTGGACAAGCAGAACCACCTTTACTTGTTGCTACAGCTTGGTATCACTCTGTCGCCCAGGTCCTGCCTCCCAAAGCTTAAAAGTGAAATGTTGTATTGGAATGCTGGGAGTTATGTGGATAATAATATAGGTCCACTTTGAATTTTAGAAATTTATTTAGTTAAAAATGAGTATAACAATTTTGTTTGAAGCAAGTATGTGAAGATTAGAGCATTAATTCACATATAAGATTTAGGATATTAGGGCCAGTGAAAAACTAAAGAAGCATCCATGACAGTTTAGATAATGTGTAAACTGTGTACATTAGATTTTTTTTACACTACTCCTTTAATGATCATTGTCTGAGTGTGTATAGACGAGGGTTGTAAAGCACAAACCTGTACTGTGCTTACTCACAGACACTTTCTGACTACAGGCCTGCTCTAAACATTCGACTACACCTTTAGAAAAGGAGACAGACGTACATATCATGATTACCATTCTCCACTCACTCCTCACTTTTTCAGTTTCATTCTCATTGTCTCGGGTCTCCAGTTTACCGACCGGGGTAGAATGACATCTGGCTATGTCTAGAGTCCCATTGACCCTTATTAAAACAATGACTCTGTCTCAATGAGATTAATTTATTTTTGTATTTATTTATTAAAACGGAGTAAACCAAATGAATGTCTGTGTTGTGTTTTTTATTTATTTATTGTCATTACAGTGCACATCTTGGTGAGTATAATGCTCACTCTTTGGTTCCTTGGGTTTTTTTTATAATAGCTGCATAATAAAGCATCACTCAGCAGTGACTGGATTTCATAAAGGCATCAAATGACCACTACACACCTTATATAAACAGACGTTGCTGCAAGCAAAATTACTTGGATGCTAGATGATAAAGGTGCAGTAAAGTTGAAGTGCAAGGTATATGCTGTGTCTCAAATCACATATTTATGTACCATTCTAGACTAATTATGAGTGCATAACTGATTAGTGTGTTTTCAATGAGAAATATGAAAAAATAGTACAGTAAAATTAGTCAGATGTTGGATTGTCTTTACTGAACAAATTAAGTGAAGAGTAATTTATACTTTTTACATTAACCTACCTTATCATGCACGGTAAAACAGAAGGGGAGGGGCTGTTAGCAGATAACAGACAGTTATGGCAGTGGAGAATTTGTTGCTAAATAAAATTGTTATAGCCTGACACTGTTTTATTTAACATCATGTGCAATTTAATATCATTTTACCAAGTACAGAATGGTTAAATTTAACAAACCTCTCCTTTACAAGGATATTCTATACTAATCATCTACTAATCATCACTAAACACTTTTTATGTATGAGGTCATAGGATGCGATTTGAGACACAACGTAATGATATTCATAAATGTACTGCATAAGTGGTGTGATTTGTCTGCCGTTTAGTGTTGACAACCAGTGTAAGCTTGATGTATTACATATGTGCCATTTTGTCATATAAGATACATAAAAAAATATTTCAAATACCACACCTGGGCATATGGATGCATGCTCTGAACACATGGGTTAGTGAGCTAGCAAATTAACTTTAGCACATGCCGTAAATTGCCCTTTTAGCTCACTAATTTCTGTACCCTGCTCTGTATTTTATATACCACATGCCTTTAAAAAGCCTTTTTTCTAACTACAGCAGTCCATTATGGGAAAACACTGAGTCGTTGTTTAGACTGGTCCAAATTTCCCACAAGCGTTCAGGCACCATTTGGCACCCCATACCTGACGGTGCAACAGCAAACTAAGTTCTTAGTCATTAAAGGTGATGGCGTACTGAACTAGCTGGCCGATGCCACACCTCTGTGTCCGTTTCCCTCCGTCTCAGAGTTATGAGCGAGGGAGCTCAGCGGTATCGGAATGCTTCACTTTCTGTAAGATGGAAGAGAAACAGAAACAGAGCTACTGAAATCAGCAAGTCAGGGTTTAACAGTGTAGAAAAAAAATACAATATACACAGCCTAAGGCTCTTAACACAAAGGCACATAATAATACACTATGCTACCAGTTTATCGGGAACACTTAGCCTATAGGTGCATACAATTACTTGATTTGGCTCTACATAATGTGTCAGTCCTCCCTCTACTCTCCCTCTATTGTAGCTACTCCCTAACTACTGTAACACCAAGAATATCAGACACCTGATGTTATTTGGGTGTCATTATAAGAATGAGTGTATTGGACCAGCAACACTACTGGGTATACAAGTGACAGAATGCATGACTGTGATCTGGTCTGGTACAGTGGACTGGCCTTCACTAACCATCTGTAGACAGATGTACTCCCTTGTTTTTGTAAATAAGACTATACCAGGGAAAATGTCAACAAATTAATCCTTGTCCCTGAAGTACAGATTAATTAATAAGATACTGACTCAGATGAAGTCCTTCAAGTGACAGGTTCCATAATGCAAAACTAACTTGGGAATTTCTTTTTTGTGTTGTTGCCTGTCAGTGGAATCATACAGAACATACAAATGAAACTTAATAGTCTGGAACCAGTTGGACATTTCAAGTTACTTAATTGATTTCTGTAGGCAGGAATTTGTGTGTACATAACTGTCTAGTGTGTTCACATACAAACAAATGTAGTGCAGTAAAACGAGTCAGATATTGGACTGTATTTGGTAAACAAACGGAGCAAAGAGTAATGTACACTTTTGAATTAATCTATCTAATCATGCACCATAAAACATAACAAGAAGGGCTGGTGGCAAATAACAGACAGAAATAATATGACTACCGGAGATAGCAGTGGAGAATTTGTGGAGAATTTTAAGTTATGCAAGTTTTTTCTTTAGGCAGGACTTGACTTATTATTTAATTTCTTTCAATTATATGCTTTTATTTATTTTAATATGAGATTTGTTATGGATATGTTATATCTTATTTGATCATTTTATCTGTAGAATAAATGTTCTTTTATTTGAGATCCCCAATTTTAATTTACATATGCATCATTTACTCTTGCTGGATTATTTTTCTCTCCATTTTTGAAACCAACCTTCATCAGAATCAGCTTCTGACCACAGGACTGCTGTTGGCTATAGATTTTAGGCTGTAGACTGTGGAAAATGCGGAAAAGTTCAAGGGCACAAATATGTGTGCAAGGCATTGTATTGTGGTGCAGTAATGCCACACCCTACCTGCTCTTTGAGGGCCATCATTGTGCAATATTCAATCTGTTGCCTCTTGATTAGGACCCAGTCTGGTTCGTCAGGAATAATAAAGGCCAGAATCAGTTTCGCCACAATCAAAATGTGCTGCAGAAACAAAAACATAACGCTATTAATGAAGGTCACCTGGCTCTCAGGTCTTATTCTTTAATGGATGAGAGCTAATAGGTCAAAAATAATGTCTGTGGAGTGTATACAGCAGTGTGCATAGCACTGTGTGTGACTCAGCTGGGAGGGTTTTTATTTCCATGGTTTGTCAGAGGGACAGGTGGTTTGCTACTGCTAATGTTTGTGCTGCCTCTGCTACTGTTCCCTCTGTTAAGTAATTAAAATTAAAACAAAAACTTTAAAATAAGATTTGACAGCCCTAATGTGTATGTATGTGTGTGTGTGTGTGTGTGTGTGTGTGTGTGTGTCTCTAACCTCCACCATGATGATGAATATCAGCACAGTGCTTGGGTTTAGTCCGGCATCCTGAGTGAACATTTTTATTCGTGGAGCTAAAAACAACAGCCAACAGTTCGACATGACCGAGAAAAACGCCAACACCTCAAATGCTGCCTGAGGAGTGCACACACACACACACACACACACACACACACACATACACACACACAGAATAAGCAAAAGGACACCAAAAATACACACAAAAGAGGAAGTGTTCTATCAGCTGTTAGAGGGAGACACATTCAAACAGACGTGTTGTAAATTGTCCAATCCACTAATCAAATGTTTAGGAAAATATTCTAGTTTGCTGTATAGTTTCTGTTTTATGTAAGATGCTACAACATATTACTTCCTAAACCTTCCATACTTTTTTGCACTGTTTCAGAACAGGGTGTGTCCATGTTTGTACTGTACAGATATGGTCACACCCCCACTTCATTCAACACAGCAGTTCTGAGTACAGGATTCTCGTGTCCTATGAGTCATCAGTGTAAAGTCCTTTGCAGCGTGGCCCAGTGGCCAGGTATGAATGTGTGTGTCACCTGCCACACGCCTATGCCGGCCTCGGGTGGAGAGAAGGGCTTTCGAAAGAGGCGGCAGATCTTGTAGGCATCTCCGCGGATCTCTGTGATGTTGTTAATTAGCAGAAGCACGGCCGTGAGTGGATACACACATGAGAAGAGACTCAGATAACCAAATTGCACCAGCAGCTCAATGTACTCCAGAAACAGACCCTACAAACAAACAAATACACACACACAGTCATGGTTCTGGACAAATTTGTCCTAGACAACAGTGAAGAAACTGATGATTTGTAGTATTGGTTTTTGTCCATGTGGTCACAAATTTCTAACGTCAAAATGCAGTAAAGCATTCTTTTACCCTATTGCAAGATGCTGATCATGACTCAGAGTCTGAACGAGCACAATTGCCTTGCTCTCTGGGGGGGAAGGATGGCCTTCCTCTCTGCTTAGGGCACAGAACACCTCCAGTAAATCATGAGAATCTGTAAGTATCATGTATCATCTTCTTCTAGTCTATTCTTCTTTCATTCATTCATCTTCAGTAAGCACTTTATACTGATCAGGGACACAGTGGATCCAGGGCCTATCCTGGTCAGGCAGGAGAATTCACCCCAGATGGGATTCACCCCAGAGAATTCACCTTAGTCCACTGCAGGGCATGCACATTCACACAGTCATTCACACATATGGTCAAATTTGGCATAGGCAGTTCTACCTATGTGTGTGTTTTTGGGCAGTGGTAGGAAACTGGAGAACCCAGAAAAGACCCACGTGAACTTGGAGAGAACATGTGAAACTCCACACAGAGAGTAACCTGAGCTCAGCATTGAATCAGGGATCCTAGATCTGTGAAGCAGCAATGTTACCCACTGCACCACCATGCAAGCCCTCCAATGCTTTCAGCTGCACTATAATGTGGCATGCACAGCAGTTCTATAAGATGCAACAGCTTCACATGTTTCGGAGGTAGCACATGTTGGTCTACACCCTTCACGAATAGGTCGTGCAACAGAGGAGACTCAGCCAATGAGTGGGAATTAGTGTTTACTAAAGTTGGAGACAAATGGGGTACAATCCAGAAAACACACACAAAAAATGTTCACCAAAAATGAGCATTAAATAAACAATTAGATTTGTTTATTTATATAAAATATCTATTTGTTAAACACTACAGATAAATTTAATGTTTTTCTCTGCAGCAAACAAAATAAACCCTGTATGTACTCCTAATGCCTATGTAAGTTTCTAATGTACTGTTTTATGCTGAGAGTAGGAGAACTCACAGGAAATGGGGGCAGACTGCCTTCAGCCTGCATGTGATCAGCGGCTGGGTCGTCCTCCTTCAGCCCTTTCTGTGAAGAGCTGTAGAAACGATCTACTACATACGGCACCACCACCTCCGTGAACTGGTTCACCACCTGAGACAAGATCAGCAGCGATGACAGCCTCTGCACACATGGGAGAAGGAATGAAAATGCACACAGAATAAATGTTTAAAAATTAAAAATGAATATTAAGAATGCATGCATTAATTAAATGCATAAAGACAAAAAAAAAAGTGGGCTTGTCTCACCTTGCGTAGGAGGTGCAGGTCCTGTTTGAAAAAGGCAATGTGGAACAGCACAGCAAAGTTGTTGAAAAAGGTAAACTGGAAGAAAGAGAGAGTGAGAAATGACTTCACTTAGCTCTGAATGTCACTGTAATGTCCTTTGGGTTTTGCACTTATCAGCATTCAAAATCCACCTGGGACTTTTAGAAGAGAATACCTGCTGTGGTAATAACTGCTTAACAGAAGTGTGTATTTATGGGAGGGGAAGGGGAGATACACATGGTAGGTATTCTTTCCAATGTTTAATGTTGTAATTAATGTCATCTTACAAATGGCATTTTTTAGCCCCTGCCAGTTTATTTTTACCTGTAGCTTCTACAGTAAACTCACAATCAACTGATTATACTAGACATGCAATAAACTCTGGAAAATATAAGTTTTTATAGTGATAACTATAATTAAATTATCATTAAGCATACACAAACTATAATTTGTTTAAATTATGAATTTAGTTAAATAAATTCAAAAGATCTAAAACTGAGTAAAACAAAGTCAGAAAAGTCACCTCCTTTGCCCTCCCTGCATGCACTGAGAGAGAGAGAGAGAGAGAGAGGGAGAGAGAGGGAGACAGAGACAGAGACAGCAGAGTGAAAAATGAGAAATTAGTGTGACTCACCACTAGAACTTTAGTGGTGTGATGATTCTGAAAAGCCGATTCTTCTCTGTGGTTCTCTGAGAAACAAGAGAGAGAGAGTTAAACATCAGTTTTAAGCATTCTTTCATCATTTAAGCATTCTTTTGTCATTTGCCCTTATTATAAGCATACTGCTTTAACATACTTTTTGTGGCTTGCACCCATTTATACTTGAATCGCACCCAAGGCGAATGTGATCAGTTCCGTGGACCACATACTGAACTCAGTCCAAATGATCTCAGGTACCCTTAAGAGTTATTTATGCACTTTCAAGCAAAAAGGCCTCTTATACAGGCTTTTAAGGACTTCAGTTTAAATTAAATTCAGGTATTTTAAGCACTTTAAGCCTGGTGCACACTACATGATTTTAGCACCAATTTCCCAGCTTTATCAGTTCCCCTAATTTTAGCACTCAGTGTCCACACCCCCCAGCTCGGCGACTGCTCGCTGTGTACGCCCACAGCAACCACTTGCACAGTGCGAACGATTCAGCGTTGCAATTTTCTCTGAGGCTCTGATATTTTAAAGCATGTTTGATTTTCTCGGCAATGAATCGCATAGTGTGAGCCCCACAAAGAATAGTTGCAAGTACAGTGAAAAAACAGCCGATGAGTGTCTAAGAGGAAATCAATGTCATACCAAATGGTTGTTAGGGACAGCAAAAAATAAAAGCAAATATGACCTGACTCCTGCTTGCACACAATATAAAAACAGTTTTTCACTATAAAACATTCCTTTTCAATATACTCCCCAACCGATATTTCCTTCACATTCTCTTTTTTCCCCATACACAATAGTGACAAAGTCACAAAGACACATAGGCAGCTCTTACGTTTATTTTTGTGAAAAAGCTGGATTTGGGGATCAGGTGTGTGTCGGCAGGTATCTCTCGAGGAGAAAAATCATGTAGTGTGTGCGCCTTATCTATGAGTGGTCATTTAGTATGCCCACCCTTACAACACCAAACAACTGACTGCAATTGATTAAAGTTGTATAGTGTGAAAGGCTCAGTGATTCTGAGATTTCGATGATGTTGGATGAACCCTGATGACATGATCACCAAAGTGTTGTTAAAATGACAAGGGATTCATGCACTGTCAATATCATTTAGACATTGTGTCTGAAATAATGAAAGAATATGCTGTCTCTGCTTTACCCCACTCGGTGAGCTTCAGTGCAACCGTGCGGTAGGCATTCCCCAGCATGTTGGTGTAGACAATGTGAATGACGGAGGGCAGGTAGGACAACGTGGCCGTTATAATGGATCCAGAAGCCTTGTGAATTGAAGCCATGGTGCTTTCACAATAATAAAATCCCATCATGCCGAGGACAACAAGTCCAAGGAAAAGTCCCACTACAGGCATAGAGACCAGGCCCACCCGCATCTGCCTCTGCCAATTGGGGAAGAGTGGCTCTCTTCTGCCCGTCACAGGATTGATTCCCACCTCGCCCTGGAAACCAGGCCGTGGTTCCTGGAACTCCTCGGTTAGTGTCAGTGCCCCCCAGCGGTATGACAGTGCAGCTCTTCGTCTCTTCCACAGCTCTATGAACACAGTCGACCAGATCATGCTGAACACAGCCTGCACCATGTGGGCGCTCACGGACAGATGGTCGTCATCAGCATCCAAGGAACCCGGGCCAGGGGTTGAATTGTCTGCTTTAGGTCCATCAGGAGGCAGGGCTCCAGGAAGGAAGAAGGTTATGAAGAAGCCCAGAACTGCTGGAGGTACCAGGGCCCACGTGTAGAAGTCTAAGAAGCTGAAGTAGAAAGCAATGGAACCGCCGAAGTAAGCATGAATGGAGTCTGTGGTGGAGAGATGAGAAAGAGTGAGAGCTAATAAAAACAACCTTTAACAAATTTTCCACTGGAGTGGTATAATGTTTGCAACATTTTAGAATCATAATTATCTCTTGGTAGTAAGAATGTTAAGATTCATTAACAGCCATTATGAAATGATCACTTATGATAATGGTGGCATTAGCAATGGCAAAAAATTCAAGCAATACAGGACCAACGTAATACAGGGCACACAAAGTATAAAAAATAATAAGATATTGTAAGATGTTGTAAGTTGGGTTTTAAACAAAGTGACAAAAATGAAAAGATATGCTAGTATGCTGTAGTAGAATTTGTATTACTTTATAAATACATGACATGATGTTTTTGTTTGACAGTGTGTGCATATGTGCATGTATGGGTGTGTATCAGCTGTGTAAGCACATGCCTGTAGAACTCTGTGTGTTTTTCTGTGAATTGTATGGACCAGAAGGGTAACATACCTTGTCATGACAAGCAAGGCACAAAGTACAGTGAGGGGAAATAAGTATTTGGACACTTTTATTTATGTTATTTAATATACTTCCAGTGCTCGTATACACTAACAAAATATGTTTTAAAAAACAAAAATGGATAGGGACAAAAGTATTCAGACACCACAAGTTAACAAAATTTGTAATTTGTTGCAAAGCTGTTTTTGGAGTTACAGCTTTGAGACATCTAAGGTAAGAAGTAATTAGCACTGAAAGCACTGTGGTCTAATTTTGGCCCATTCCTCTTGTCAACATATCTTCAATTCCCCAAGGTTATGAGGGTCCCTCTGATGGACTTGCTATTTTAAAATCCTCCATAAAACTTCAAGAGATTCAAGTCAGGAGATGAGCTAGGCCACGCAAGGACTTGAGTTATCTGGGCTGTATGCTTGGGGTTGTTGTCTCTTTGAAACGTCCATCTTCTCCCCAGATTCAGTTTCTTGGCCGATGAGATTAAACTCTCCTCTAATATGTCCAGGAACATCGCTCCATTCATGAGGTCTAATGTTCCAGCACCGTTTGCAAAGACACAGCCCCATATAATGATGCTCCCACCTCAGTACTGAATGGCGTGGATGTGACTATGGTGTTCTTGGGATCATATGCAGAACTCTTCTTTCTCCAAACATGACGAGCTGAATTATTGCCAAAGAGTGACCAGAGTATATCTCATCTGACCAGAGTATATTGTTCATAAAGAGTTCTGGTTTGTCTCTTTTGATTCTTCTCTTCTGATTTGCACTTTCTTTTTAACAGAGGAGGTTTGCCTGAGGTGAAGGAATGGAGATGATAGTGGTACAGTTCATTGCTTATTGTTCTCTGTGTAACTGCTGTTCCTGTCCTATATTTTTTTCTACGATCAATTTTGTTTTTTAAACAAATCTTTGTTTATGTTTATGAATACATACTTTTTTGTTTATACTTATGTACAAACTCAAAAGACATTTTGTGTGTAAATCTGAAGTGGATATATGCAGAGGAAGTATGTTAAACAACAAAACCAATGTGCCTGAATATTCATTTCCCCTCACTATAAAGTGCAGTTTATAAAAGCTATTTGCTTCTTTTTTCAAAACTGAACCAATCTTTGTGGTTGGTAAGGTTAAGGTTTAAGATTAGGTGAAGAACATTTGTATTACTTATAGACAGTTACATACTTACAAAATATATATACGTTGCATATATACATAGTCCTGTACTGAAATGTCACTATACAAAATGTGTGTGTACCTAAAGGCTGTCCCCACAAGCGTTTCTGTAAATACCACTCTTTGCCGAGAGCATTTAGCTTCTTCTCATCACACAGGGGGAAAACATCCTGGATCACTCCTGCTTTCTGCAGCTTCTGAACTACAGCACAGAGAGAGAGAGAGAGAGAGAGAGAGAGAGAGAGAGAGATGGCCATAGCATTACCATGTTAGCATCACTGTGCAAGAGGGGGTTAAGTGCAGCATGACTAAGCAATTGAGAGAGAGAGAGAGAGAGAGAGAGAGAGAGAGAGAGAGAGAGAATGAGAGGGACTCTTACATACACACTCTCCCTGTCTGTCTCCACTCTATATATAAACATTGTGGATGGCACTTCAAAAAGAGAGACAACGCAATACCTAATGGTTTTGCATACACACCCTCTTTCTGCTTCAGTCTCCACTCTGCGCAAAATGTGCTGTAATGCAATTCACAGAAACAGACTGAGACAGAAAAATATCTACTGGCAGACACACAGTCCAGTGTTTCTGTGCTCCAAAGCCAGAACATTATTTGCATACCTTTAAATGTAATGGCTCTGTTGTTCGAACATGCAGCCATCAGACAGTATTTATCCAAGATCCACATATTCATATTTTCATAGTCCTTATAAGGAATCAGCACAAATAATCATCAAAACATAACTATCTTTCCCTGAAATATACTGTTTTTTTTTTTGCTTTTTTACCCCAGGTATTGTACAAGGTGAACATCAGTGTCACTTTTCCTAGTATTTCTATTTAGTATCTCTCTCTCTCTCTCTCTCTCTCTCTCTCTCTCCAGTGACAAACATGCTGTAACTCACATATGTTCTGTCTGGATTTAAGGATGCCCTTGTCTCCAGGTATTCCAGGGATGCGCTGGTCTTTCACGGCTCTCATGGACTCCAGCTCATGCTGGACGATGTACTGTCTCTCAGCCAGAGTCAAGAACTTCTGCATGTCATCTACACACAGAACACAGCTGCTACACAAACAGCCTTGTAGCTATAAATACAAAATGATTCAAACATAATTATAATGTATTATTTATAATTGTCTTTTAGTTGGCTTCATTATTATTCATCCAAAATATGTCAATTATCTAAAATATTTCAATTATCTATCTATGGGGCCAAGTTGTCTATGCACTGATCTATACCTCACCTTGCTCTTCATAAACGATTATTAATATCATTGTCCACATTCCCTTTCTAGACATTGCTGCAAATTGCATCAAGTAGCAAGATCCCGCTCATTACTTACTGATGTTATTAAAGTTGTTACGGTCATGAAAGGAAAACAAGTTCATATTGCCCTCTTTGTCAGCTTTACAGAGTCCCAGCTCTTCTGTGGCCCTGAGTAAGGTACAGCGAGGAGCTGCAACCACAATCCGACCCCAGCTGGCATCTTCACCAGGGTGTACGAGTAGGTGTGCCCCTAAAACACACAGCAGAGGAGGGAGAGAGGGACACAGTGAAGGTTTTCCTGTATGATTTAGCACTCAAACATTCACTGAACTAAAGCAGATACAATACTATATTAACTGTAGTCACAGGATGAAATGTATGACACAGGGGCCTATTGATACACAATAAAGAAATGCTTTAAAAAAAAAATCAATATCCACATCTGTAGTGTTTACATTACTGCACAAAAGACCACCATTTTGTTTTCGATCAAATATCCATTCAGTACTTATTGTTAATTATTTGGTGGCAACCAATAATGATGGGAAAATGTAAAGTACATTAATTAATTTTCAGTCAAACAGCCATGCAGTACTTATCTATACAGGTCAATATTAAAGTTCAATAATACAAATAAAATATTCACAGATTTCATAATGTTTTTACTATTTAAGACCTTCATGTGAGTTTCTGTTAAATACATGTCCCCATCCTTATTGTTCATTTTTGATATGTTTAATAAATCATAAAAACTGCTGATTAGACCATACCAGAGATCTAATTGCAGTTGTTAAATGCTGTCAATAAATGTGTAAAATACGTCTGCGTAACTACAATCATCACACTCACTGTTTGAACACTGGAGCGATACAGTAAAAAGTTATGGTTGCATGGTATCCATGCACAATTAGATTACGGTAAGTAGTGTGTCAGTAATGGATCACTGCAAACTAATTTGTCTGCCTCGATCATTCCAGTGAAACCCTGCATTTGCATCCAACCCATGTCTGAAAATGAACTTCATACAGAATTCACTGGTTAATGCTGGTCATCACTGCATTTCTTTCCTCAGTATGTATAATTCTCTTCAATTGTAACTTTAGTTTGGTGACAATATGTCCAACTTGTGGCGTAAATCTTCTGAACATCATAATTTACGTAATAGGGTTAACTGGAAAAGAGGTATGACAGTTTTACCATAGGGATGGATTCTTGTCATTTTTTGAAATGAAGGTTACAGCACCCCCTTGTGTACCCCATCACATTAAGTCCTGCTCATATGCACCCACACAAGTAACATAATTATTTTGTAATGATGATGTGATACAGATACAAAGGAAGCACAAGACCATTTTTCATATGGAGTATCAGTTGTGAATCTCAAATTTCAAGTATCTGGCAGAACACTGGTACAAATCCTGACATTCCTAAGTGCCACGAACATAGCCACACACAGGTATCAAAAGGTGAAGTACTCTTAGCTTTGACTATTGTTTTGCAGGGGTTGATCTGCAGTCTTCTCTCACCTCCTGCCCTATTAGGTGCTGAGATCATGTCCATGATCCACTGCTTGGTGTTGGACTCCACATTCTCAGCCAGTTGAATCAGAACCAGTGGCTCCACCTCAGATGAAACACAACATGGACAGCTAACCTTGGACCACGACTCAGGGGCCACTGCCTCTGCCATGCTGGAGACGCTGTCCTGCTGCTGCTTCAGAGAAGACATCCTGATGTACCTGTGGAACACTGTGTGAGATAGATAAATAAAATAAATAATGCTCTTGGTTAAGTTTAAAGCCCAAAGTCTATCAGATTTTCAGTAACTCAAGAGCAGATGTAACTCAAGAGCAATTTCATCATGAACGAAAACGTAAAAGAATATTATTGCTCATTAGTATGGTACTAAAACTAAAGCAAAAACATTTTTGTTAAGTAAGACAATCCATCTGAATATCCAGTTATCACACTATTTGCTTAAAAATAATTGTGATGCCATGTATTTCATTCAATGGCTGCGCAGGCACATTCCAAACACACACTGTGTTAACTGTAGTATCTGTAATAAATTGTAATAAACTGTAATAAACAGTTTGGTATAAAATCAACTGTAAACAACCTTTCTCTTGCAACAAAAACCATTATATAAATATCTGCCTTAAATATCTGTCAGAAAACCTCACTATATAACTAAACACTCTTTAATCTTTCATTATTGTACTTTCATTATTTGTTAGCAACATAAGCTTCACAGCTCTAGTGTAAAACTTCTATAAACAAACATGTCTTAGCTGATCGACTGCAATTTTCTGCTGAGGTATTCTTATAATTGCAGAAGTAGTTATGTGGTGCATGATTAACATTAACTGCTCAGCTTTGTTTGGACTGGATTCTGATAAGTTTTTTGCATCAGATAAAAGGGCTGCCAAAAATGCAGACTATGGGAAGGCAAGTAATTGCAGGCAATTGGTTAGCGTGAGATTTTGTATCAAATTAAATAATGGTTTAATGGTTGTGTTGGGCTCAGAGTGAAAACGAAAAAGTTGTAGAAGCACATTTGCATGCTCATGGCAGTGTAACACATTTATAAGCTATATGTGCAACGGGAAACAATGGGAAACCACATTCAACTTACACACAAAGTCAGAAGCAACCAGGAAGACAACAGCAGAGAGTCAGTATGTGTGAAAGAGAGAGTGAGAGAGAGAGAGAGAGAGAGCGAGATAGTGTTAAAGCAGTGAGTTGGGATAAAGAACAAGTACCTGCTTTCACTTGACGCTCCTCTTGGACGTCTGGTCTTGTTTTATTTGATCACACGACTCCTCCTTCCTACTGTTTTCTGAAAACAAACATGAAAGCAGGCGAGCTCAAACACACACTCCTCACTGAGCTTGCACTCTGACCTGCTCACCTAACACACATACCTAACACAAAATGCAGTTTTTCGCTTAAACCTGATCGGTAGTAGCAGCAGCAGGATTGTTGATAGCAGGAATGTAGTTCAACTTCTCCTCCCTTGCTTTAGGGTGGGACAGAAGTGCCTGCTTCAGCTTTCCTCCTCCTAATGTCTGACATCCTCTGGGTCCTAATGCCCTCCAACTTCCTGTCAAAACACACACACACACATTTATATAGACAGTTTAATGCTCAATACACTGTAGATATGTAGATAATAATAACTAATAATTATTTATGAATAATTGCAATTTGCACAAAATATATGCACATAAATATATGCTTTTTCTTTTTGGTTTGTTATTATACACAGTATATAGTAACATCAATGCTGATTTGTGTATGTTATTATGGTACCATATTGTAGATTGTATTGTAGAGGGAAATGACCCTTGAAACTGGTGGTCAGTGGTTCAAAGTGACACCAGTTTGTACAGCTTGACAGTGCTTTTTTAATTCTTGTCCATCCTTGACAGTGTTTGATAATTCTTGTCCATTCATTACTACCAGAATTGATGAGTTTTTCTCTGAATGGTATGTTTTTCTGTTTCGCTGTTTTTTTTCTCAGAGATCTGCATCACTACTAACCTGAAACAGCCATGTTTTTCTGCTGCACCTCTATCAACACCGACAAGCAGGATGGTGTTGAAAACCTCTATCCATCCTCCGTTCGGTATGTGCCATCATGCATGTTGGTTGTTCCAGTCACTGTAGGATCATGGTGGTGATGCAGTAAACTCTGCGCTCTTCTCCTCTAGTCTCCTTCCTTAGAAAGGAAGCAAATAGTTTTGGTAAGGCAGTGATCATAAAAATGAGAGAGAAAAAAGTGCCTCTAAATGAATATGATTATATGATTAAAAAAAGTTAATATATTAAAGCATCTTTAAAGTATTAGATTTTTCAAATGTAATGCTGTTTAATATTATTCTAATACTATTTCTGTTAATTATGGTTTTAATTACTTTTCACAATACACAATATGTGTCATGATATTAAGGCTTGCTACCATGTTGCTGGCAAAACAGTAGCACATGTAAAAACTGAATGAATGAGCTCAAAAATTGTTTATATTTAACATAAAATAATATACTCTCAATGAAAAAGAAGGGAGGATTAAATATTCAGTATATAATACCAAATATACACCAACCAGCCATAACATTAAAATCACCTGCCTAATATTGTGTAAGTCCCCCGTGTAATAAAAAAAAGGAGGTAAAAGTATTTAACATATTAAGTGTTGCCCATTTCATGAATAAAGTTTGTGTTTTTCATGATCTTTCTTCTCTGCAAACACAATGAGACTTCCAAGTCATGTGGTAATGCTATACGGTAACACAGGTATTTGCAAAAGGCAGATAGTTTTTACCCTGTAAATTCTTTAGGCTACTGAGAATACAGAGAGTTCTCCGCATTTTGAAAATACCTGCATTACCACATACCTCAAGGAATCCAAGAACCCAGGGAATCAGTGGAAAAAAAATTTGTTTGTAGGGCTCACGGTTCATAGGATATGGGCCAAAAGGTAAACGTTTGCACTATAGTACCAGCATTAGGCCGACCGGGCCCATCTCGCTTGCCTGGGTAGGGGCACGGAGTACTACCTGTACATACCAAATCCATACGGCTTATGGTTTGGTCTGCACAATTCCACAAAGTGGACAATTAGAATAATAATAAGAAAAATTCTAACAAAAACAATAGGGTTTCAGCATCTTGAGTGCTTGGACCCCTAAAAACAACAACAACAACAACAACAACAACAACAACTGGTAGCTCTGTTAAGCTGTGGGAGGCATTTTGGTTGCATGGTTTGGTTCCACTCGTCCCCAAAGTTCTTCTTAATTATCATTTTTATCATATGATGAAACATTTCTATCCTGATGAGAGTGGTCTCTTCCAAATTGACAAATGGTTTGATAAGGATGAAAATAATCATATGGTACGGCCTTCACAGTCACCAGATCTCAACTGAACACATATGTGATATCTTATGGAAGAAAGGTACAGTTCCAGCACAGTTCTAGAGACTTGTATAATCCATGCCAAGGTGCACTGAAGTGTTTTTTATGGCCCAACACCTTAGAGAGAGAGACTGAGATACTGAGAGCCTGGTGTTGGCCCAGCTGAAGGACATCACTGGACCCCCATCAGTTTGCTTATCGAGCAAACAGGTCAGTGGATGATGCAGTCAACATGGGACTGTATCACATCCTGAAACACCTCGACAGACCAGGCACTTATAGGTTCAAATATTAGTTTGCTAGTTAAATTTTACATAGCCCAACCAATCATAAAACAGTTTATAATTAATTTTGTATTTCCATTTAAAGGCGAAAAATACCAAATAGCTTTCTCCTACATTACTGCTAAAGGAACCAATAACCAGCTTGGGCTGGGTCTAAAAATATAAATCACATGTTGACAAATTATTACACTGCATTTTAAACCCTAATTAATACCTCCCTACCCATTTCCATTTCTTACCTTTTCTTCATTTTTTCTGGTCTGCCAAATGACGCTAATATGAAAACTACCTGCTGAGGTAAACCAGCTAACCGGTTAGCTAGCATAAACGGTTAGCAAGATGAAATAACCAGACTACAGCTGTTTTCCTTCATTTTGTTTTCAACTTCATTATTTTCTTTAAAAAAATTTATATATATATATATATATATATATATATATATATATATATATATATATATATATATATATATATATATATAAAAGTGTTTCACATTTTGTGTGGTTCCCTTTTCTTCCCTCAGTTTCCTCAGAGAAACCTACGCCATTATTAAGAGCGTTCCAACCCTATTTATATATTGATGCCGGTTAAACCATTTGTGCGTTTGAAAGGAAAGAAGAAAGAGAAAGTCTCCAATAATCCTCGCATATTTATTAGGGAAGAAAGCTAAATCTTTCACTTTATTTAATCCGTCACTCTTAGTGCATCTATGTCTCAAATTTCATAGAATCTTAAAACCAAAACAAACGTTATATCTTTGAACACCCCTGTGTTAGAGAGTAGTCTGTTCCACTGCAGCCACGGTATTGGTTACATTATAACGACACTCTCTTGTTAACACGTTACATATTTATTACACATTCAGTTTCTGTGTGGTATTTGTAAATACACACACACAACATGAAGACAATGCGGTTTGTTTGGTTTTAAATTGAACTGATTTTAATTGCTGGAATTATATTGAACTGATTTTAATAATAGGTGATTGATGATGAAAAATGAAAAAAATATACTTAAGTGGAAACACAGTGAATAATTACTCGGATCTGGTCAAAGAAACTGAGATAACAATTTAATAATTAACTAATATCAACTTAATTGTGTTATTATAAGAGTACCGTCGTCGCCTTGGCTGTGTGTGTGTGTGTGTCAGCAGTACAGAAGGAATTAAATGCTAGTTGATGAGTCTGTCTTTTCTGATTAATGAACAGATCTGAAAATGCTATTCAAGCATAAGAAAAATAACAAACATATTTTATGCTAAATGTAATTAATATTAAACTTGTTTTTTTTATAGTGTATGGTAATTGTGTCAGAATCTTACAGAGCTAAAAATGTTATAGTACTCTTGGGTGAAGGTTAAAAATCTATATTAATCAATATCAGTATTTAATTTAGTCAGATTATAAGTCAAGACACTTTTTAACATGGTCTCACTTTTTAACACTTCACACTTAACACCATTCATATGGAAAGTTCCATGGAGAGTATGTCAAGCTTTGGGAACCAGTGGGCGTGGCAAGTAGGCGGAGTCACTGTTAATCATTACATGCCTGAGCCAGTTATAGCCAATAAAAAGTTTGAGGTCAACGTTAGGTGTCACTTTTTCTTAAGACTTCATTTAAAAAATTTAAATAAAATAAAATCCAACCACACAATTTAATCTTTTTTCACTACAAAATAAAATAAAATTAATTAATTAATTAAAAAAAAAAAAAAAAAACCTTCAGCAAATGAAAATGTATGAAGAGCAAGTGAGAGAGTGAGAGCAGGCAGTGTTTGAGCAGGCCTTGAGCAGGCAGTGTTTGAGCAGGCCTTGATGTGGTTGTGGCATCTACGCAAACTGGATTTGATCAAGTTGACTGTGTAAAAGAAAAAAAAAGATCTAAGCCATGATCTTTTATATTTGTAAGAAGTATTTGGAAGGTCTGGATGAAATTATTAGTAGTATTTTTATAAACTAATTGAGTAAGAGGACAAATGATTTTTAGTAGTACTCAAGTGCAAACCCTCCTGCTATAGTATCCAGCAGCAGCCTTTTGGGGGCGCTAGTGTACATTTTATACCTGCTTGTAGGATCATTATACCCAGGTCCTAAGGTCTGGTTTGAAATCTCGATCAGAACTTCAGCCATTCACAGTTATTCAGTTTTCTTCCCCACACTGCAGATTCTCCTTTATGATTTTCATATATTTTGTGGCAATTTATCAGTGACTGATTACTACAATACATTATATTTATTTAGGTGTAAATCCACAATGTCTTCTAGTATATGGAAACCAAATCAGTTTGTTAATGGTCACAAAAAACCCACAAAGATAAGGCCTCATCTAAGTGTAAGTGTAGTTAGGTATTTCAAACAAAACCAAGAAAAACAAGACATTTTTTCTTGCAATATATATATATATATATATATATATATATATATATATATATATATATATTTTTTTTTTTACGTTTTATAATGTATTCTTGCACTTATCTTATTCATATTAAAATTAAGTTGATATTCTGTGCCTTAAGCTACATGTAAGTAATTTACTTGCCTCACCGCAAGATTTTAAGTGTACATCTGTCTTGACATACTGTGCAAATAAGAAATATAATTTTGCAATTTGTCCTTTTTTGTGATACCACTTTTTTCCTTCCATGTTTTTTTTTTTTTTTTTTTTTTTTGCATTACTTAATTTTATCTTGGATATTGTTTGTTCCCCTTTTTTCCATTTGCACTTCAGTTTTGTCCTATTTTTAACATTCTGATAATAAAGGAATAAAAATACAGATACTTACCAGTTATTTTGTGGATATTGACATCAGTAAGCCACCAGGAACAACATTAAAATCGATGACTTAAGCAAAATATCATGCTTGCAGCAACATGTACGGTTAAGCTAGAGTCAGTGCACCCATAAAACTTACGCAGGTCTTTCCTTTCCCCATGCGTGAATAATTCATTTGAGGTGATTATGACTCACACACATTTTTAAATCATCTTCGAAGAGGCTGTCTCACTGATGTTGCTAAAATTAAGAAATAACCTTACAATACCAAAATCTTTGTACAGCTATTAATTTAAAAAAGACAAAAAGTTAAATCATCTTCATCAGAAATATACACACATTTATTTACAAGTACATTTGCATAGAAATTTGCAACATAAAAATATATAGTAGTAAACAGATTTTCATTTGTATTAGCATTTTTTTTTAAATCTTTTTTTTTTTTAGATTTTCATTTAAAGATTTTTTTTCTCTGAATTAAACCTTCAAACTTTGTTTACAGGTAAACACATGTAAATATATTTACTGTTATTACTTTAATCAAACCAGTGGCGCCCACCAGTTGTGGGACGCCCTCAGTGTGACCTATTTCGTCAGAGACAGGAAGGTGCCATGGCAAGACTACTTAATGATCAACATTCATGCTTCCAGAAACAGATACCCTATTTGAGCTGTATAGCCCAATCAAACAGCCCTAACCTCAGCTCAACATCTGCCCACCTCTTGACATTCTATTGACTAATTACATGATTTGAGTGTAGGAAGGAACAGGGAGGTAGGGAATGCCCTTTATCACACATCGGGGACATTTTAATACACAGATTCAACATTTCTTCTGTCGTTTTTGGCCATCAAGTCAACAAGGAGAGACTGAGGAGACTGTAGCCTCACAGAACATTTAATCATGTTACCACCACTGACCGATGGTAGCTGTGCAGTAGATAAAGGACACATGTGAGGCCACAGTGTCCATTTGACCTGAATAGAAAGTTCCTGGAATCTAGACAGGCATGTAGTGACTTCACGCCAGTACAGAAAACCCAAGAAGAGGCTAATACATGCAGAGGAACGCAAAAACACAGAACAAGTTTGCTAATCAGGACAGAATGTGAGACAGAGTGAGCGTGACACTGCTGGACAGACTGGAGATTGATACAAGCATGAACCAACGAGAGATCAGCCTGAGATTGTGGGCGGGGCCTCCTTGTTCACAGCCTGGTCAGACACTAATGATCGTCAACCCAGAAAAGGGGTTGCCTCGGCCACGTCTAAACTCCCTGCCAGGCAACCCCCATACTGAAGGAGATCCCCGAACACGCGGCTTCACACCCCCCCGAGGGTTTAAATTCGGCAGCCATGACAACACACCCGCTTTTACTGATCAGGAAGCCCAAGGGCCATTGTTTGCTTCTTGCATCTCTATGGAAGCATCACAGCTTAACGTCTCCGAATATGTTTTTAATAATGGGTTACACAAGGAGTCAATGGCTATGGCTGCTCCCTGGATAGGACATTGTTCTCTTGGTAGATCACTTGGCATATCTTATTTAAAAAAAAAAAAAAAACAACAACAACAAAACAAACAAAAAAACACAACGATGGTACAAAATGAAGCGACACTGTCCACTACCAGGCCGGCTTCCACAGATCGAATCCCCAACACTAAGAAGCAAGAACAGGACAAGACACCGGAGGTGAAGAGCTTATGTTTCTGAGAATAATTCACAGATGTTTAAAAAAAGGGATCAGGAATAACAAGGAGAAAATTGGAAGGGAAAACGCAAACAAAAAGCACAGTGAGGGAAACTTCCTATATAACAGCAGCAACACTGACAAGCCTTGAGTAAGCATGGTGAGATTTAGAGCACGTTCCTGAGTATTTCCTCTCTGGCAGTGACTTGGACGGCCATTGAGGGTCCTATTGCCATACCTTCTCTTCCATTCAGATCCACTCTACAGCTAAAAACCATTCATTCACTCGCTCACTCACTCTCTCCTCACGTTCACACACCTTCTCACACTTAACTTAATCTTTCTACCTATATCTACACAATATGGGGAGTTAAAAGTGTTCATGAACATCTCAGTGCCTCTACAAAAACAGTTTTAATCCATTATTATTAAAATTAGATTTCTTTAAATATTATATGCCTGTACATGCATATATCCCAACAATTACTCAGAGTCTGGGCTGTGCCTTCTCCTAAACTGTCAGACGAATGATGATGATGATGATGATGACTGATGATGATGATGATGAGCAGCTTGGATCATTTTTTTCTGAGAAAAGCAACAGTTGGTGGGGGTTCGAGAGGAGGGGCGGCCTTGCATAGGGCACTTGTGACAGCAGAGGGTGAGTTTAAAATGTCTGCTCTGGAATGACTGTGTTAAAGGGATGGTCCCAGAACGTAGTAGTGATGCCGAAACCTGTAAGGAGAAAACAAACATCCAGTCAGAAGATACACACAACTACACGAGTGTCAGCAAAACCCTGCTTCAGTTATTTTCAATATGATCCTCAAATTCCCTTCAGTGGTCAAATTGTGAAAAAAAATTCAAGCATTCCACCAGTCTAGAGTCGAATGCAAAAAGGTAGCTTAACCTTAAAACGAAGATTAAAAAAAGACAAAGACACTGAATTTTCAGCAACAAGCCATTTAGTGGGTTCAATTTCACAGATGTTCCTTCATTATCAGAAAGTAATAATAATAATAATAATAATAATAATAATAATAATAATAAAAAGATCTAACCGTGTGTGTTTAAATATCAGTAGCAAAAAAAAAAATCCAAATGATTAAAAACTTGGAATTCTATATTTTTGGAGATAAACTGTAAAATTTTTTGTTTACCCAGACACCGTTAGGGATGCAAATGTGTGCACTTAATTATAAGTAACAGTCTACATATGTAATAGCCTAATAATTGGTATTTCTAATTAACTGTAGAAATGTCATTCCCTAGCATCCCTAGCAAATTATGTCTTGCCCATCATGAGTAGAAACCATGTACATTTTAGTTATACAAACCTTAGAAAAATCAGCCTAATTACTAAATAATTAATTCATTTAATTTATTGTCCTACAATTGTCCCAAGCAAGAAACTGCATCATCACATCTCATTTTTTAGTTTACAGGACGACTGGACACAACTTCGAACTCTGTCTAGTAAGCTCGGTCGAGCTTACTAGCTAGCAGGCTGATTAGCTGACTTACTAGCTAGCTGGTGTGATAATAAGATAGAGTGTAATAAAGAAGTTTCAAATATTATATTGAAATATGAAGCATCTTATGGTTCCTGTTCTGGTTAATAAACAGAATCTGTAATTTGTTGCTGTTTTAAAAAGAAATCTGCCTCGTATACAATGCCTTCTTATATGCAACAGGGAATTCCTGCAACAGGGAATTCAACCAAAGGAAAACAAAAAGAGGAAGTTGACAAGTGCTTGTTACAAATTATATTGGATTGTAGCTTTTTAAACTTTAGGTCCTAACTGGACTCAGAGAGAAACCAACAGACTGCTAACAAACAAAACGTAATTAACACGCATGTCCGATTATGGCAATAAGAACTCTACAGCCCAACTCAACATGTGTTCTGTAGTCATTAGCACGCTAATGCTAACTGACTGCACCTAAGCTCCTGACACAATGTTGCCATTTCTCTATACTGGTTTGTGGTTCAAATTAAGTGTAATTTTAGTGTAATTTTAGTAGTGTGGTTTTTTTTTTATACTAATTTACCACCACTTCTGAGGAAAATGTTAACATTCCTGACAACTTTGTCTGGTTTAATATTCACTCTGCCTTTACACAGGCTATTAAAGACAGCTATGTGCTAGCTGGCTAAACAGCTACGTCTTCACCAAGCACTTAGTTTATCTATTTCTTTTCAGGCTGTACTAACAACTTCCCCACCCCCCCCCCTCCCCACAGGTATTTAGCTTGATGGTATTTCTAGCCCCTGTCCTAGTAAACAGTTAAGTCGCTCTGGAAAAGGGCAGCTGCTAAACGATATAAATGTGAATGTATAGCCTCATTAAAAATGAAATTACAGCGAGGAGTTTCCCGGTTGCCTAGGAACAGTGCTCTCACACAGTTCGTTTTCCCATGTTGAAAGTACAAATTCTCCATTTGAACACACCAGGAAGCCTGGCTAAATCCTTACATAATGCAAAACTACTACAACAACTACTGAATCATGACATTATTACTCCAACCAAGTAGAAAATACAGAAAAGGATTAGTACCTGCTCTTTGGTGCTCAAAGTGATGTTTGACATGGTAAGCCTTCAAGCCGTACAGGTAGGAGCCCTTGCGTGGCGAACCGTAGTGCAAGTAGTAGTGGATCATGTCATAGACCACATAACCACATAGACCACCGACGAACAGAGACGTGCCTAATCCCTCGGGCAATAGCTGGCGCAGAAGCAGGTAAAACGCCCCTATAACGATTGATGCTATGCCAGGAGGGAACACCAGACGAGAGCCGTCGAATGGAGACTAGAGAGAGATAGAGAGATAAAGAGAGAGAGAGATAAAGATCATATTGCTATTAGATATTAGCTAGCTTGTCTAAACTACTCTTCACAAGACTAGGCAGGCCCAGTAACATCTCTTTGGGCCTTGGACTCACCTTGTGGTGTTGACCATGAAGGAGAAAGTGAAGTGTGATGAGGTAATAGTTGTGGGCTGGAGGGCGCATGTGGAACAGGAAGCGATGGATACAGTACTCGAGAAAGGACCACATGAACATCCCGAGCAGGAAGAGGAATGGGAACCAGTACTTGTGGATCATAAAGGAGTACTCTGGAGACGCACAGGAATAAAAATGACACACTATTAGAAGCTACCCTTTGAACCAACGTTATCAACTTGTATTAGTTGTACACACAATTGCTGTTTTAATTACTGAACATGTCACTAATTACAAGCACCCTGTCAGACTAGACAGGTAACTGAAATGTTAGTGTAATTAGGTAGTTTAAATAGTCACAGTAATTTAAGCCGAGTTCATTAATGGTTTAAGGAATGAAAGAGCGAAGCAAATTAGGAAAAAGGCTGAATCTTTTGGAACAGAAGGTTATTTTTATATTATTATCATTATTATTATAGAAAGAAAACTAAAACAAAACTGAGAACAAAAAAGTGGCAAGAGCAGGTATCTTTTACCCTTATGTGGGTGGGAGTCCATTAGAAAATATTGCGTACTGGTGTAAACGACCATAACAACTGCAGGATTGGGAGGGAGTGGTCAAACTTTCTGTAGGAGCAGGTGGGATTGGTTAAACTTTCTGGGAAAGTTGTCAGGATTGGTCAAACTTTCTGCAGAAGTTTTCATGATTGGTCAAACTTTCTGGGGAAGTTGTCAGGATTGGCCAAACTTTCTGGGGAAGTTGTCAGGATTGGCCAAACTTTCCAGGGAAGTTGCCAGGATTGGTCAAACTTTCTGGGGAAGTTGTCAGGATTGGTCAAACTTTCTGGGGAAGTTGTCAGGATTGGTCAAACTTTATGGGGAAGCTGGCACGATTGGTCAAACTTTATGCAGGAGAGGGTAGGGACTGATTAAACTCTGCAGGAGTGGGCAGGGATTGGTCAAACTCTGCTGGGGTGGGCGGAATTGGTCAAATGTCCTGCGAATAGCTTGGAAGGATTGATCAAAATGTGCAGGAGCTGGTGGGATTGGTCAAACTTTCTGCAGGAGCAGGCAGGATTAATCAAACTCTGGCAGAACTGGCAGTACTGGTCAAATGCTCTGTGGGAGTGGGCACGATTGCTCAAGAGTTTCTCCCTCATAAACTAAGCAGGATTGGTCAGAATTCCTTCAGGAGCACGAGCAGGTCCCACACACACACCTCTACATTGGAAAGTCACCAATTAGAAAGGAATTATCATTAGTTCAGGGATTTAAATAGCGAGGCTTTGAGATACTTGAGATACTGTCAAGAACAATGTTTTTAGTTCCATCCTTTCACTGACACCATCCTGACTGACACTAGTCATATGGAGATCTCAAGCACTTTGAATGAAACTGATGAATGCTGCTTCAGTGGAACATAACATACTTTAGGAGTATTACTGCCAGCACAAACATAACATTTACCCATAGGAATGTAATACTGAATGGTACAGCATGTAGTCCGATGCACGTGTGCAATTCAATACTCAATGTTTCATACTGGATCCAGTATGAGGGTTGGAAAGCTAGAGTGTGCAGGCTGGTTGTATGTGCATGTGTGTTACCTGATGTAATGGACAGTCTAGTGCTTCCTTGTGCCAACAAGCTGTAGCCATACCAGCTCAGGTAAATAACCAGAGGCATCCACACAGCTGGCACCATGTACCTACACACAAACGGGAAGAGTGAAGATAAAATAGTTACAAAGCATACACTTAAATTCCGTAACTGATTAAAAAATAAATCTGTTTTTATGTGAAGTCAATGAACATAAAACAAAATATCCTCTGACTTGATTGATTCCAATTCTAGTCACCTATAAAATGTGCATTTAATAAACTTTTTGGCTAAATGACCCTTGTGTCACTTAATGTAGTAAAGGGCTTTGAATAAATGCATCATGGATAGACTCATTTTAAAAATATGTAAAAATAAAATACCAATTCTATACAATGACACTATATTCTACCCTTGGTAGTGAGCATATATAGTGAATAGCATCCATTTCAATCTGAATATCAGCGTCAAGAAAACAATGTTTCATAGTCAGCTTTTATTTACTGACCTGAAGTAAAGTTTTTGATAAAATTATAATATTGCCTTCTTGTGATTTTCTTTTTTCATTATAAACACATATTGTAACACTAGTGCTAATGTTTGCTTCCTCTGGAACAGTATGTATTTATAGGCTCATTGAAACTAAACCTTTAAAGTAATTCAAACCTAAATGCAAATTTTAACAGAACTGGACCATCTTAATCTGAACCCAAACATGATTATGTGTTTGTGCAAATTTATTATTGAGTGTTTGTACCATGGGGTCTTGGTGTTAGCTTCAAAGAAGTCAGACTCAAAGAGACGGATTGGCCGATCGACAGGCTGATGGACCCAGGCGTCATATTTCTCTCCCAAATATCCCACCTGCCAGGCAAGGGGCTTCCTCCAGTCCACCAGATCCTGCACACACCATCATAGCACTTAGCCATAATACACCACACACACACACACACACACACACACACACACACACACACGCACACACTCAAACCAAACACATATTCCAAGCAAACTTCAGACACCAAACATGTCCTAGGTGAGGAAATGGAGCACTGTATCCATTTCATTTATGCAAAAAAAAAAAAAAAAAAAGAACATTTCCAGAAAAGTTAACAACATTTCAAAGAACTAGTACAAAGGTACTCCTGTGAAAAGCTTCTTGGTTGTTTTGCCCTGATCTGGCATGGATGAACACACACACACACACACACACAGACACCTCACCAGTGTTCTTTCTTTTTTCCAGTTCTTTTATTTTTCTGGATTCTTTTTAAAGTAAAGTTTGTGGCAGAGAACATTTGGTCAAATGTCAATAAGATAAGATAAGATAAGAGAAGATAAGAGAAGAGAAGATAAGATAATTCTAGACTTCTACAACACAGCGAGTCTCTTCATCAATAGCCCACCACTGTATACCTGACTGCCTCCTTAGAAGAGAAAGTTCCTGATTGGTTAATGCAAATAGACATTATTGGAATATTTAGGTGTTATTGTGGTGCTCACAGCAGGCGAGGAGACAACTGTTTACCACAGAGCCTCTATTCTACTTATCAGAATACAGACACAGTTGAGCTGCACTTACAGCATATTAAAGACTTGTATACGTGTATTCCACATTGCATTTTTTTGAACTATCATTAACCCATGATATGTACTTAGATCAGTGTCTACTACTTAGGCTATGCTCACACAGCAGGCAAAAGCGGCCCAAATCCGATCCTTTTCTTCAAATGTGACACAGATTTGTTACTTGTATGGCTGTGTGAACAGCAGAAGACTCACTGAATCTGACATCTTCAATTCCGAATTGGGCTACTGTCATAAGTGGTACTGAAATCCGATACGCATCCGATATGTGGCAATGCGACCTCTGTCTGAACAGGCAGTTCAGAATTCATGCGACTTTTACATTCATCATAATTTCGTGCTACCGGGAAGGAAAGATGGAGGATACCAGTGAAGAAGAATTTCAGTGGTGGGATAGTGAGGTAATGGACCTCAAACATTTGGGGTGATGTTGCTGTACAAGCAAAATTAGAAGGCGCTTATCACAACTGCTCTGTGTTTGAAGAGATCTCAAGAGAAATAGCTGAACAATGCCATAGGAGAACCTGGCTGTAGAGCCAAAGGAAAGTTCAAAGTTTCAAAGCAAAACTGAAAGGAACCAAAGACACATACCAAAAAAATGTGCTCTTTTTACAGCGAGCTTGAACGCATCATGTGACACACTGCTCCTTTGCGCATGCAGGTCAGTTTAGGAGATTTAGGACATTAACCTGTTCAGACTAATGTCAGGTATAAGCCACACTGAAAACAGTGTGAACAGCCTAACAAAAAAAAATCTGATTTGTTCAGTTATTCAGATTTGGGCACACTTTTGCCTGCTGTGGGAACGTAGCCTTTGATCCATTTCTATTTCTGAGAAAACCTGCCCATTATCGATGAGGCTGAATTCTAGCAAAATAAAATAAAACATACAAAAAAATAGATAAATTAGAAATTTAGTTTTTTCAACTAAATTGTTTTTTTTTCTGCCTAAAACACCTGTTCTTTAAGAAACCATAAATGTATTTATGATTAAACCGTAATGTATAATATTTCACTAAAAGTACGAGGAAATGGTTTTATTTACTTGCCTTGGCTGTGTTCTTGCAAAGATCATCTTGTGTAAGGAACCAGTTGGTCAAACATGGAGATCAAAACACCTATTCTGTCTTAAAGGTATGTAAGCCTAATCAATTCAGTTTGTCACATACCAGCTGTCAAAATGTCAATGAAAATGTCAACCACAGTCAGAATGAATTCTTTAAATACTATTTTCTCCTTCCTGGGGTTAACCAGAATTTAAAATGCTAGATTTCAAAATGTCGCCATATAAATGGTTTTCCCAGGCCTACACTATATATTTAGACCTGTATCTATTCTGTACACTGTATTTATGAAGCAGGTGAGAAGCAGCATCCTGATGCTCCACAGAGGAGATATAGCATACAATTTGAGCAGCTTCTATCGTTTGAGAAGCTGAGATTGTCATCTAGAAGCACACTAGGTTTTGTAGCTGGGGTGTGAGAATGTTGATGGTGATTGACAGGTCCAGCATAGAGAAGTTCAGTACTGTTTTGCATGGTTTAAGTTTTGGTATCTACCTCCAGGAAGAGAAAAGAGAAAGACAGCCAGATATGTTCTCTGAGACTCAGGACATGGGTAGAAGAAAACTGAAGTGAAATTATGCGTCATCAGAGTAGCAGTGATAAGAGAAGCCATGTGATCTGATCACTCAGCTCAGCATACAAAGAGTCCACACTGCATACTCACACTGATCTTCATTCAATTTTATTTGTATAGCACTTTAACAGTAGGCATTGCCACAAAGCAGCTTTAGAGAGATCCGGATTCCTAATGAGCAGCCAGGGGGTGACAGTGGGATCAAGGACAAGCTCCCTGATACAACATGAGGACGAAACCATCCTCTGGTGACACCAGATAGTGTGATTATAAATCAATCCAATACACAACTGTAAGGAGACGTGTCTCGAATCCACACTGAATTATACATGTCTTTATTGTGCTGCAGGTGTTATGTCAGTTATCATTGTTTCTGAGGTTTCAAATTTCATTCAGTCCACTGTGTTCATCAGTTATTTAGGTGTTTGCTGGTGATAAATAAGAGAGCAGACTCAGTACACATGATTATGTAACAGTGTTTTGGTAGGACAGTTGTAAGTTCAGCACCCTTTAGAGCCATCACCTCTCTCTCTCTCTCTCTCTCTCTCTCTCCCTCTCTCTCTCTCTCTCTAAGCCACTTAATCCCTAAACAGCAGTAGTGGCGGTCTTGACCTATTTGGTACAGCCACCTGTAGTCTACCAGAAGCATCCCTGTTGTGGCATTGTTTTTGTTGTTGTTGTTTTTTAATTTAAAGAAAATCTTTATACAGTGATTATCTTTTCCTTGTATGTTCCAGCTTGGGATCAGAGCTTATCAGTGGCAACTTAGTGGAAACACCACTTTTCTGCAGTTCTTATATAGAACATAATGTTTGGTACTGGCCTGGGCAAGTTGTAGATGAATACAGATTTTGTGAAATTTTCTTGTTGAAATACGTCTTTTTTACGCAGAAAAAGACTTCCAAAGAGAAAGCACTCTAAACCGTATCAAATGACATGTTCGATACATATGTTAACACTACCTCTTTTATTTTTATTTTCATTATATGCTTAAATAATCTTTTAATATACAAACTATTCTTCTGTTCTTGTTCGCATGTCCTACCATCCTTTTTAAACTTCTGTTTCTGGGAGATCTCTGTGGCTATCAAGCACATTTAACACACCCAAAACCCTCATTTATGTATCATTTCCAATCTCTACTGTGTACGTGACATCGTGTCCACAATTATCCTTGGTAAAATCACATGTACATGTAATTTATCAGATTGCACAGGCAAATTAGCGCTCTATATTTGGAAAACATGTGGCTAGCTGCCTAGAAAATTTGCCTTACTAGACAGAAAGTTAGCATCTACCTAAACTAGCTGTATACGTGCTGAGTTAGAGTTACAGCGGATATAAAAAGTCTACACACCCCTGTTAAAATGGTAGGTTTTTGTGATTGACTTCCAGAAATCTAAGAACACCAGAGTGAGCAAGAATCCCCTGCCCCTTAGGCTTGGGTTATACTTTGCGATTCAGAGAGTGGGTCTGTGAGTAAGTATTCCACGCAGAGACACGTTTTACATTCAGTCCCCTTATAATCCATCTACACATTGTGCATATCTACAGTGCTGTGAGTCCATCAGCATTCAGGAGAATGCTGATTGGTTGGCAGGGAGGTGTGTTACCTTCCTTCCGTGGGTTTTATCAAGAGTTTCGGAGTAATACTGCTCCAAATACAAGGATTTATTTAAACAATAGCAGATATGCGTTCACAGAAGTATAAATCAGCGCTTACTCACTCAGGCCCTCATCCCATCTCCAAACTTATGCAATCTCGCGTCAGTTTACTCACTCACTTCTTTACTGTCTCACTTCCATACTCACCCAGACACACACACAGACACACACTTACTGTTTCATCGTCTACTTTGCTGCATTTGTTGATGGCTGAATCATCTTCTTCTGTATCATCTGGAGCTTCTGGCTTGCTTCCCCTCTGTCGTAGTGTCTGAAACACACACACACACAAACACGTCAGTATCTTAAGGGCCACATTCAGTTTTCTAGCCCTTTCTAGCCAGGCTGTGTAGCTCAGTGGCTAAAGTTTTGACCTAGTGTCTGAAAGGTTGTGAGTTTAAATCCCAGGACTGTAAGAGAGCCACTGCAGAGCCCTTTGGGAAGTACTTACCTCTAACTCTCAGTGGCGAGCCGCTTTGAACAGAAGTGTCTAGCAAATAAGTAGATATGTATTTACAGACAAAAGAATTCTTCACACACCTTAAATGATGCGTGAAACAAAAGATGTAGCAACATTTTTGTAAAAGAGTTGTGAAGTGGTAACTTGAGAAATGTCACTTCATAAAAGTGACCCTGTGGTCTGGTTTGATTCTTCTGTGTGTGAATGTGTGTGAGACGGAGTGAAGTTTCATACCAGTGTGACTAGAATACCTGAAGAAAGAAAAGCCTCTAGTGTTCACCTGTCAGCGCTATGATGTAGCTAAGCACAAGAATTGCAAATATGAGAACGCTGGCACGGATCCGAACACGGCACTGCCAGAACTCACAAGCTCACACACACACACACACGACTAACATCATGCCCTTCACAGGCCGCTAGCCACTGGAATAACAACCAGGTGAAATATTAATCAGTTCCATCGCTGCACTGCTATGCTGTCATCTTAACAGGCAATTAACCGTGGCTCTATCACACCTTTAAGGGGAACACACACACTTCTGCAATAACGTAACACCTGCATGCAAACATTTAGAGAACACGATGTCCTCATGGTGCAGAAGTGCTCCGTGACTAGTGGCCTTCAAATCAATCTTTGGAATTAACCCAATTTAAATGCCATTCCAGGGAATCAGGACGGTAGGTGCAAGGACATATTATAAGTTTTGCAGATGCATATATAGCAGTGGCACAGTGTGAACAAAAGTAATTGCATGTTGCCTGTTCTAGGGAATGGGAATGAATGCCAGTGTCACTTTATCAGTCTGACACAGAGAAGAGAGAGAGGATATAAATATATGTATGTATATGCGGCTTTCGAAAACCCATCGGATGTCGATGTAGCTGATTTCTTCTAAAAATTGTGTTCAAAATGGAGTTTTTCTGCCAATAACATACTTTTACATCTCTACTCAACTTAGAAACCATAAATATATTTTACAAAAACAATGTAGCAATGTTTTTGATTAGGATACTTTCTAACCCTGCCTTGGTGTCTGTCTGCAAAGCCAATTTAACACCCGTAGCAGTAAAAACAGTCAGTCTGCCTAAAGATATCAAAACCTCATGAGCTAAGTGTGCTTTTCTCACTGTCAGAATGTCTGTACTGCTCCTACACCATCACATCATCATCATCAAAACAGAAAGTACGCTTATACACTCTGGACAGACGTCATCGCACAAAGTTTCAAAATGTTTACGTGACCTAATAAAATGAAATGTAGCCAACAAAACAGAACTGAAATGAATTCTCCACTGATGTAAGTGTGAACAGAGATCAGTCGAGTGAAGAGATGATGACGAGGCTCGTGTTTACATGCCACAAGTGACTTTTACCTCAGGTGATGAGTCAGAGACTGATGTGGATGATGCTGATAACCAAAATGCATTTCCCTGCATAAACGTCCCATTATAAACTCTTTAAAAGAGTGGGCGGGGTATGTAGGCAGGGCATCTAGATGTAGGTGGGACATCTTTCAGTGGAATTGGAATGAAATCTTTAAAAGTGATTTTTTTCTTTTTTACTTTTGGGGAACCAGATTTTTCAAAATGCTAGAACTTTACTTCTGGTTGCAAAAGAGAAAAATATCACTTCAGAATTATATATAGTAGTAAATATCAAAATTGGACCATGTGAAGGGTTTTCCCAGGCTGCCACACAATTACAAAAGGAATCTTTTTATATCGTTTCTATATGATGACACAGTATTAATAAGAGCTGTGTAATACATCTCATACAGAGACGCTCATACAGATTCAGTCACGCTTCCAAATTCTGCCTGTTTGGAATCAGTGCAGACAGATCGTAAATATAAATATTGAATTAATCCGACAATCAAAAACCCCAGAGATCAAATATCCGACTTCATGCTGATAGACAAAACGAGAACATTTTTTGTATGGGTTTTACTAAATGATTCATTCAAGTACAGTCTTTCACACAAACGAAACAAAAATTCACACTTCTGTATCATACATACAATCACCCATTCTCCACCAACACACATATGTGCACACAAAGAAATAAACTCGCAAGCAGTGCAACACGCAAGACCAAGTCTCTGGGGATGGAGATGGAAACAAACACATGTAGTTATAGTGACTGTCTCTATCCACACTGTGCATTTGAAGAAATGCTGGGAGACAATTATACATCAAAACAGCACGAGTTCTCACCTTCACACACAATATAAACATCGAATACAGCACTGAGACTAGTCTGCACAGCTTGTTAGACTGGAATTTATTAAAGGCACTGTAGAGTGAAGTCCGAATCTGATGCTGATTTGTGCTGTAATTGTGCTGTAATTGTGCTCCTCCTTCCATTTAGCAGATGAACAAGACTCTATCTGTGGCGTGAAATACACGAGCCGTATGTGCTCGAGTGAGAATGAGAAACAAGCTCTATTGTTGTGATTATAAGCAGATAACACCATGGTGCTGGCATGTGGGCATGGACAATATAGCCTCTGAATTTTCCTGACCATCAGCAAAACAGTGGAATTAAATACATAAATTCATTATCAATAGGTGTGGTTACGAGATATCCAATCAAATCAACTCCTCTAATTCCGTTTATGAAATACGTCAGGGGCTAGGCAGAGTGCACCACAGGCTTGGTAGAGTTACAGTTTTATAATGATAGATAGTGCCATCTCATGGCACCACACGCCACATGACTGGGTGATTAGATAACTGCATGAATGCAAGGTGTACAGGTGTTCCTAACAAAGTGGACGGTTAGTGTACTATTCTAGAGCATTATTGAGTACTAATACTAACTGATTTTCCTATTCATGTTTGAATTTTAAAAAAAAATCTCACCAAAAGCTCTGTTTTGCGTACCAGTCTTCTGGATTTTCCAGATTAGTAAATACTTTTGGATGTGAGGTCAGAGTTTTCAATTTGAGACGCAGCTCATGACAACAATCACGACGGCGGCGTAAAGTTTCAAGAGAGACAGAGCTCATCTGTGTGTTTAACGTCGCTGTGCTTGAAATCATTTTAAACATTAAACTAAACACTAAACATTTTACAGTTTGACTCGGAAACCTGACAGACAGCGATGTTTTGGCTCTGACGTGCCATCTAGTGAATGTCGTATTTAAATCTTCCGGATCTACATAAGATATGCAGCGAGTGTGTGAAGAATTCCGCTTGTGTTCCTGTAGCTTCTGCATGTGCACGCACAAACCATGCGCCAAGTATAAACCAGGCTCCTCTGCTTGGCGTCAGGCCGTATATATGTTTCCTGTAAGAAGACAACACGTCCCGCTAGACTGGCTGGTAAGTGCAAGAAATATTCCTTTGGGTTTTTAGTCACTTACCTTACACACACATATGTTACTGACATAATCCAATGTTCAGATTTTACAGTAGTCCCATATTTTATTTGGAATTTTAAAAAATGTAGGGCTTGGGGTCACAGAAAATTTGGGGTCGTTTCCCCAGAAAGGTTTGGGACCCCCTGTACTACAACGTGTAGCGATTTCCTTTAGTTCAAAATTTGTCAGGATGAATACCGCAGCACCAACTTCACATCTGAATGTAAATTTTAAAAATGTTGTTTGCTGACCACTAAAGGCTTTGGTGATGTATTTAATACACAAAATCACTTTTCATACTTCTGTATAGAGATGCCAGCAAAAAATGATGCATCAGATATTGGGGAAAAAAGAATGAATTTGATTTGATCCTGTAAAAAATGGAAATGATGGAACTGGATTTAAAAGGTTTTGGAACTGGAAATGTTTCCATATAAAGAGACTTGCTTGTATTATTATTTTTTTTTTTTGTTAGGATTGATTTTTTTTTTATTATATTGATACTTTATTATATTTAGTAGGTATTTGCAGTGTAATGATTTTTGGATGTTTTTTTAAGGATCTTTTCCTGTATTTTTAAGTGCTTCAGTTAAAAGATCATTTTAAACTATAGTAGCGTTTAAAGAAAAAAAAAATACCATATGAGTATCGATATCAGCTGAGACTCAAGGTTTCACTCTCGGTTTTGCTAAAGAAAAAAGTGTTACTGTGCCATCTCTACTTCTGTATTTTTGCTGCAGTCACATACAAAAAGCATATTTTCCTCCTCAGCATGGTTTCCAGCTACAAACATTAGACACACTTTAGTATTCACACCATGTTGTGCTGTCTAGGTTCCAATGAAATCAGCATATATGAGTATATAACGGGATCAGCTCTAATTAACACACACAGACAAGTGGCAAATTAAAGGGAAAAAAAAGACAATGTTTCTGTTATGCTGTGGGAGATAGCATTTTTTTCTTTAATACGTCACTTGACTTGTCTGTGTGAAGTAATTATTGCAGTTCCTGTTACAAGCGAACGCACCTAGCTCCTACAGCAAAAAATAATTTCACACTTTTACATATTTATATATGTAAGAGTGGGTAGAGTTAGAGAATATTGAATTTTAGTGACGTTGAGATTGATCTTTTGAGAGTGTAACGTGTCAGAATGAAGGTCATGCATGAGAGAAAGTGAAACTGAAGCATAACGCAGGACAGAAAGTGCAAATTTGGATTAAAAATGTTATTGGTATCCTAACAGCAACCTAACTTATCCTTGCATCTGAGCAAAGAGGGGGATTTTGGAAGGCAATAACACACACACACACACTCACATGTTTGAACCCAATGTGCTGGTGCTCCATGTACTTTAACACAGAAGTTAAATTAATTTATGAGCATGAAAACAGCAACAAATTGCCTAGTCCCAAACCAAAACAGTGACCCAGTGACAGAACCCAGCAAATTACACTTACGCTCACATTAAACAGCAGAAATTCCCCACCAGTCAGTAAAACTGACGGGCGAAACATCCAGGAGGAAGTGAGCAGAGCTAATTTTGCCAGAACTTACTATTACAACATTAATCACGACCTGGATGATTGAAAAGCACAGCCTCTCAGGGTGAAGCTTCAGTAATCCTATCTCCAGCACGATAACCTTTGTTCCATAGCATGTGTGTTAGACCCACAGTGCGCTATACACCAGATCAACCTTTAGATTTTATCTTCAGTGTGATTAAGTGTAGAAGTGGCATCACATTACTGTACAGAACACACTACAGATAAATGCAACGTCATTTCAACTGCTGCAAGAGACAGCTATCTGTTGCTACTTTAGTCAGCGATTACTGCAGACAGACACAGAGAGAGAGAGAGGGAGAGAGGGAGAGAGAGAGAACTTTACTATATAAAGTAAAAAAACAGAAAACTTACTACACACTGTACAAAAGAGGAGATTGTCCGTTTGTGTGTGTGTGTGTGTGTCTGTCTGTGTGCGTATTTCTGTCTGTCTCCCTGTGTGAGTGTGTTTCTGCCTGTGGGTGTTTGTGTGAGTGTGTTTCTGCCTGTGTGTGTTTGTGTGAGTGTGTTTCTGCCTGTGTGTTTGTCTGTGTATCTGTGTGTTTGTATGAGTGTATTTCTGTCTGTGTCTCTTTTTTGTGCGTGTTTGTGTATCTGTGTGTGTGTTTGTGTGAGTGTATTTCTGTCTGTGTGTGTTTGTGTATCTGTGTGTGTGTGTGTGTGTGTGTGTATGTATGAGTGAGAAAACACTGAAAGGTGCTTGCTGTAGTCTTCCTTCTTAGAGACACACCAGGTTCTACACTCTCTCTCCCCTGTCAATCACAGCGACACTAGCCAATCATGGGCTTCTGTGAGCTCATGCATGCAGAATGGTGTGGATAGCGCTTTCCTCTTGTGTGTGTTATGCCTCCCGGTGACGCTGCATGAGCAGCCGTTCAACATGATGTGGCTGGTTGGCTTCACGTGTCTTGGAGGAAGCACATGAAGCCAACTAACTGTCCTATGATGGGGAGAGCTGAATTGGCCTAGACTAAATTAGGAAGAAAACTGGGGAAAATAAAAACAGAAAAATGTGATCTCAGTGACTGTGGCATGATTGTTCATTTCAGATGGGGTGTCTTGAATATTTCAGAAACTGCTGATCTCCTGGAATTTTCATGCACAACAGTCTATAGAGAATAGTGCAAAAAACAAAAAACATCCAGTGAGCAGCAGTACTTCTTGCAGAAATGCTCTGCTGATGAGAGAGCTCGGAGGAGAATATTTCCAACCCCATGCCACAAAGAACTGAAGCTGTTCTGAGAGCAATATAAAAGGTCTGAGACCACATTGAAAATCTTTTTTTTTTTGGAAATAAACAGAAGCTTTTAGAATATTAAAATATTTAAAACAAAGAAAGTAAATGTTCAATGTCTTCAATATTAAATATTTAAGATTCCGCACTATTTCTAGGTCCCTATTTAAATGTAAGCAAATTTGTGATATTGAACTTGTTAACTACTTTGTACATACGGTCAGATTTTCATCCTGCGTAATCTCTCCTATTGAAGCATATGTTCAGACCGATGGATTTGATCTAAAATGGATCATAAGGTTTTGCACAAACTTGTAAAGTCCATGCCAGCTCGAGTGCACACTGTCATTAAAGCAAAAACGTTGCTGTCAGTCATATAATTTGTAATGAAAATTACATTAAATGATATCAAATATAATGTATATTACACACACAAATTTTCCAGGAATGTCAAATTTGGCCTTTAAGGCAGGAGACAGACTTTACTTTGCACTACATAGCGTATAGGGCAAGACATGATGACTCAGTTATACAGTACATGTCGTATTATATGTCCTAATATCCAGATATAAGCTTGTATCACGAATGATTAAAGTGTAGAATGTTCATGAAACAAAGGGAGGAAAAAATCGATAATGGAATATAAACCGCTACAGCAGCTTTGAGACTGCAAAGTGTCCTACATAGATGAACTTATGACTTTGTCATCTCAGCGAAGCCTGTTCGACTAGTTTTCAGAAGTCAATGTGCATTCCACATTAAATCTATATTTTTCCAAAATAATACGAGGAGTTTAGCCATTGTGCCAGGTACTCATATGAGTAGTATATGAGCTGACTGTGGGATAAAGGTTGTGAGAGGCCATAATCGAATCGTAAATGATTTCATACACACACACACGTAAGCACACGTACACACACATTCACACACACACACACACACAGCAGGACAGGTTAGCTCCACCTCATAACCACAGCTCTCAGCCAGGCCTTGCCATGGAAACTCCCGTCCCCGATCATGGGATGTGGTGCTCCACTCCCTCTCTGGCCTTCTCTTCACTTCATGCTTCATCTGTTTGCTCTGAGTCACAAAAGAGTATCCCAATAAAGAATGCTTATCTGCTCTTATTTCCTAAAACACATTGCTAAAGAGTCTCAAGTTTTCACTCTTGAGGATACAATATAAGCATGCTACATACCTAAACATCTATATATCCAGCTGTGCTACTGTTAGTATGCATATCCTGCACATTTCGTTTATGTGAATGCCAAATGGAGCTGAGATTTAATACTATACTTAAATGAAATTGTAGATCATTTCTAATACAATCTTCATTAAATCCATCCAGTGTGATAAATTGTGGTTACAGACAATTGCTAGACATCTACAGCATACAATTTTCTGAGTTAATTAGAGAGTTTTAAATTATTTCCCAAAGCCAATAAAATAAATTAAATTTCTTCATTTATCATTTACCATTCCTTTTTTTTAGCTTCTTATGTTCCCTATTTTCTTGGATTCCAACACATGTTTAGTCACTTATCCATTTAATATTTTACTCTTAAATACTGTATATAACATTTTTAACCAATGTGACATTTTGGGGATTCCATATATTTGGTCTAAATCAATTGTCGGATGTATTTCCAGTGTTTCCAGGATACGCTCCGGATCCACTCTGACCCTAACCAGGATAAAGCGGTGACTGAAGATGCATGAATGAATGAATTTATGTAATTATGATGTTTTCATAATTACATATGACATTATTGCTGCCCTATCACATTATTGCTGCCCTAAAAAGGCTCACTTGCAACATAGTTAGATATCGTTGGAATAAAAGAGATGAATGCAGTACTAAGGTAATGCTAGTGCTCTAACAATCTGTTTAGTACCCTTAGATCATATCTTGATCTCATTCTGATGCCATAAACTGTGAATCAAAGAATGCTAAAAAGGTTTGGACAACCAGCTGTAGTTAGTTAAATTAAGCCCTTAGGACAGAAAATCATATGTATATTGAAACTTTGTTTCATAACATCAGTGCTGTTAACTCAATTTTAGAGCAACACAAATTGAATGGTACTGTTCCAAAAGTGTTGACATCCAAAGTCCTAAATGCCATGTCCTAAATCCAAACTGAACCCCTGCTAACATATTGCTTTTAACATAAACTGAAATGTGAGCCTGTGTGGAAAAAAAAAAAAACTAGTTAAAAACTTCGGTCAGTGGCCTTCAAGTGGAAAAGTGGGCGAGATCCAGACTAAGCTGGCTGGAATCCCACTTTTGGGTTACTTGGCCTTTTGGGTGTGACGTGCCATCTGGGAGAAGGAGGTGTTTGATTACAGAAAACGAAGGGAAGGGGGATAATAAGGAGAAAGGTAAACTCCCTCATTGTTCTCTATTATTATCCCCTTTTGCAAGCATGATGTGTCCCATGCAGAGTGGAGCAGGTTGAGCAGGTTTTCACCCCTGAGTACCAGAGCGTTCTCGCCCACCATTAGTAGGGGTCACTGAAGTATGGAAGTGCTGACACTGGTGTTCATAACTTCACTGCAAGGCCATACATGCAAATATTCACAGCTTCTGAAGTTCCTGCTATTTACACACACACACAACCATACACACCTCTGAAACCAACCCCACCCATCCAACCTGCCATACTGTACAACATATTTCTCCATTTGATTATGATGGAGGTAAACTGAAATTAAATATATTCCTTTTTTTAACAGGGAGCCGATAGACGTGTCATGAATTAAAAACGTGTGAAAATAACTACGAGTAATTCAAGACTCTTATTGGTCATTAAGCCGCATTCAGGTTGGTCTGCATGGTGGTGTTGCTCTGCAATTAGCCAACATTGACATTTAGGGCTGACTCAGTCCCACACCCTTATAAACCAACACGCACAGTGTTAATAACTCTAAAGTTCTGATGCATGGCAAAGGGAACTACTTCACATGTAAGAGAGAAAAGAGAGCTCAGAATGTGAGAAGGCCATCATGGTGTGGAGGCTGGACAATGATGGGTCTTTATCAACAGCAGGCCAGAGAGAGAGAGAGACAGAGAGAGAGAGAGAGAGAGAGAGAGAGAAGGAAACAGAGAGAATTGTGGTAAAGACAGGACAAAGGCCGAAGGAGAAAGAAGAAAAGAGCTATGTGCAGGCTGGTACAGCAAGAACAGGGCTGGCAGTGTGTGTATGGGGTTGTGGGGGGTCGTCTGTAGGGGTTATAGTGGAAGGGTTGTGCTTGCCATGGTTATAGTGGGATGTTAGGCTGCCTGAGGACACTAGAAACCCTCATCCTTCCCATCCCTTCCAATCCTTTTGTACCCTCAACCCTTTTCATCCCTTGCATCCTGTCCTCAAGCCCTACCAATCTGACCTAGTATCTTCACACTCTCCCAGAGTCATAGCTCTTAAGCTTTCAGTATGAATCAAAGTTTTTTTTTTTTTTTCTGATTTATGACTAAGAGTTTCTCCCTTGCCCTTGGCATCATCTGTTTCACCCACAGTCACACAGCATTATTTAAAAATTTTAAAAGCTTCTTAAACTGGTTCCTCAGGGCACCAAACAAAGAACAAATGCAGGTTATACCTGCTCTTCAGAAACAAGTTTACAGCCTTTAACAGCCTTTGGACCTGAAGTAGCCTCCTTCCACAGGACCAATACCAACAGATAACAATCTCTAGCATGTTTAATTGCAGACCTCATAATCTAGTCTTTCCTACCTATCAGCAATTTTGTGGTTGCATTTCAACAGGGCGTATCTTCCAGGATAACCTTCATCCAAGCCTCCACCCATCTCTTCAATCCCCCAATTCGTTCTACTAATAGAGGCAGAGTTGAATTCTACACTTTACTCAGTCTGAACACCACACTGCTTCAGATAAAGGTGTAGCCTGGATGAACGTAGCAAAGGTCACAATCATCCACATGAGTGGTGTGACTGAATGGTGTAGCTCACACAGTAGTCACTGTAATTGCCTTGAATGTGCATGACATTATCCAAAGGTGTGGAAGGATATGAGATTCATACGAAAAGCCGTTGTGTTATAGAAAGGCATCTGTGGTAATGTGGAAGTGAGGTGGATAGAGTGTATAAAGGGCGACTGCATGACTGCCGCTCCACGATATCAAAATCAGAAATGGGTTCAAAGTTCACTGTGACGTCAAGTACACAAATACATCAGGCCAGAGAGATTGATGAGATAAAGAAATAAAAAATACTTCAATGCAGACTTCACTGTAGCCATAAAGCACAAAATAATGATCCCTGTCCTTTGATCCCAATTGAAACGGTAATATACTGAACATATGTTCATACTAACCCGGGTTAATGTCATAGTTTCAGGGTTAGTCACGATATATGATCGGTTTTCTCACTGTTTTCTCACTGACTTTTTTTTAACACGTAACCCTAACACATCTATGATTTTTCTACCTATTCGGTTTTTTTTTTACCCAGTCAGGTACCTTACAACAGTGATTCTCATCCTTTTTGTATCCAGCTGCGATTAAACTTTCACAGTCCCCTCCTTCTGGACTGCCCCTAAAACACACTAAAGCAACCTCCATTTCTTCGATGTTTGATTAATACTGAGAAACTGTGATATTTTTAGAGTAGTTTATGGGAGCATGAAATGTTCCAACCATAACACCCCTAATACTAAATAATTCTTTTTATTTCAGCATACTATGACCATATTGAAAATATATCCATTACTAGGAAACCTATGAAAAAAATATCCCACAATGGATGGGCGATGACCATGTGCTGGTCAGACTGTGTAAACCTTCAAAGCCTATGACACACACTCACACACACTGATTCAAATGAAACTCAGCCAGCATCCCATAGTCGACACACATTACCTCACTGCTTTCAGTGTCCGCAGGTTACACAAGCTATGAGAGCTCATCCTTGTCAATGTTTAACCCTTATCAAAATGGTGCCATGATACATGGTCGAACGGCAGAAAACTGATAAAGAAGTTGGTGGATGAGTGTTTGGCAGGACTGTCCATTCATTGTAAGGCATTCACCTGTCACTAATCAGCCATTGATTCAATGCTACTGGAAATAGGTGACTAGTGTAAGTCAAAGCTCCCCGCATGCAAACTGAATAAAAGCAGGTCACCTGTCATGTCTCTCTCATCAAAAAAAGAAAAAAAAATGTCACAGAAGTGTCCCAAAATGATTTCAAAAGGAAAGGATTTAACAAAGGTACCTGCAAAACCTAAAATTCTGCCTAAAATTCATTGTAACATGGTGACATATAATATAAGTCCTCTGTGTCAGCATTTTAATTACGCCAGTCATTAATAAACAATTAAAAAAAAAAAAGGTAAAAAATAATGAAAATAGAAACAATCTGAATGAATAAAAGGAACAATGAAATACTAGATGAACTGATAAAAATACTGCAAGCCTTTAATATAGTAGTTCTTCTGTTCTTCTCAGTGTTGATGTTACACTATGAGGTGTATCGATAGCTCAGGAGATTTTTAAGGTTAAAATAAAAAGTGTTGGCTTTAAACAAACATTTTGAACAATTTAAATGAGAACAGGCCAGCACTGTTGCAGATGGGCCGGTTTAGTATTACACATTTGCTTAGTCACGCAATGCACACCAAATGTGAGGGTTTTGAATGCAGAGTGCACAGGACGGCATTCAAATTTGTCTTGTTCTCACCTCCCTGTAAATTCCAGGCTTCTACAGAGAGCGAAACTGATCTCAGGTCAGTGATCTCAGAGCTTCTAGTCAAGATGGAGGGCGAGGCAGCATGAGTCTTTTGCTCCACAAACAGGGATGTTGGTGTTGCATAAGCTCTCTCAGGCATCTGAACCAACCTGCCTGGCCAGAAACTATAAATTTATTTCAGTGCTCGGTGCAGTTTCTGTCTTTCATACAGTTTCATTCAGTTTCAGCCTGACTGGTAAAACCGTACAGACAAAGAGTATGTTAACCACAAATACATAACACAAATTAAACTTTAAGCAAGATGGACTCCCTTAGTTGCCATACTGTTTGGTATGGAAAGGGCAGAAATTTCTGCTTTGTCACTGGGTAGAAAAAGCACAGGATGACATTAGAGTCATTTGACCTATAAAGCATGAGTGAACGGTGAGAGAATGTAACAGATCCTCTAAGGAACTATGTGACAGGTCGAAGGCGTGGTCGCACTACAAACGCAGGTGGGGGAGGAAAAAAAAAAGCGCAGTTCGATTTTAAAACCATACGGTTTATGGCTTAACAATATTTCAACAATATAAGCAGTTAAGACAGACAATATATATATTTTTTAGAATTGATGCAATTATGGAAGATAATGTCATGCAAAGCATAAAAAGCCTAACATGTACAACATGTGCTTTCAATTTGCACAATGCATGCAAAAGGCTTCCTTTGCATGCACAGATTTGCACAAAAGTGCTTAAAAATCCCAAAATCGCCTTTTTTCCCTGGTTTCCAATGAAGTATAATGAATTCACCATCATTTTCACAAATCACCTTTTCAAATATGCATTCAGCAGCCCGAACTAGACATGCCACAAAGACAATGGAAAGCCAAACAATATATATATTTTTGCTTTTAACCTCGGTATCTCCTCTCAAGTTGCTGTTTCATCATGAAGATGAAAGACCGAGGGTGGAGTGAGAAGGAAACAAAGTTATACCGGATTTAACCTGTCATCTAGAATTCTCTACATAACTGAGTTGCTTCATTCCATCAACACCAAGCAGCCATGGATTACCGGTGTTGCAAAACAGCTAGCAATGTTCACGTGTGAAGACTGAACAATAGGCTGGTGTAAGACATTGACGTATGCTACATAAATGCAAGTGCACCTTGTATATTGTTATCATGGAAAAGTCAAGGTGTGTAATTTACATGGAATAATTTCTGTAGCATTCAGTGCAACACAATTTGTAACAGCTTTAGTACCTGAAGCTGGGTTTACAATGTACGATTTGCTGTCACAGGCAAAACTCACACATCGTAAAATAATTCTTTGGTCATGAGAACACAACATAAAATGGCCGCTAACAAACTTCTGACAGAATCAGGCATTTTTAATTAAAATCTCCGACTCAAATCGCTGCTTGGACGGCTTAAGATTACACAAAATTTAAGGGACAGTTACAAATATGGTAACGGCAATGGTGAAACGGAAACAAAACATGCTAATGGACAGAAAAAAATACACTTATTACCTCAAGCTCACTTTGAAGAATGGTTTTGTTTTTGCGAGCATGTTTTCTGAATCACTCTGATTCTGATGGAAAACACAGACATTTTCTTTAACCAAATTTTTATCGTTAGAGGATCTTTATCATACAATTCAGCCAAATTACAGTTTTCTAAAAAGGTCCACAAATAGTTTGTCAAGTTCCAGGACAAATAGTGATGTATACTTGAGAGAATCTGAAAAATCTAAGAGAGCTGGAATGAGGAAAGTGTAGAGGTAAAATTGGGTAGGAGGTGGACATGTTCCAGAGAACCTGATCTGTGAAACATGGTGATGTGTGCATGTATGCCTCTTAACTGCTCAAAACATATCTGCTCAAAACTCAGAGGATGGTGTGTCATCGTACAGCAAGACAACCAACCAAAGCACTGAACTACTAATTCAACTGTGGTTTTGGTGTCAAAGTGTGTGGTGAAGATAATCACCTGACCTGAAATCTACTGAGCTGCATTTACTGAAGACAAAGTAAAGCTGAAACAAACAGGAAATGAAAACATATAAAATGCCCAGTATTATTATAGATTATAGACTTCAGGCAGTCAAACATATCTGCAGTAGTGACTTTTGGTCCTGTAAAATGACTAGTGACTCAGGACGGAGAACTGAGTTTTACACAATATAGCAAAAATGTAAAGGAGAAACAACAGCCACGTTGAAAAAAGCAATACTACAATAATTTTTTTATTGTTAAAAATAATTCAGACTACGTATAAAAGTGGTTGAGGATTCAATTGCTATAAATAGACTAACCCAGACCCAAAGTAGTGAGGTATAGAGATAAGTCACCAGAAAATGTGTGTGTCATGCTACTTATGGCCTAGTCTAGTCTAATCTAAACTAACATGCAACAATCAGTTAATTCAGTCCATTTCTCTTAAATTTGGTGCAACCAATTAGTTTTAATTACAACCTGTGCATTATAGTCATAATCAGAGATCTGACATGCTCATGGTTTTAGTTTCATTATCTACTAGTAAATAATCCCCCCAGTGATACAGGAAAAGTGTGTGCCACTTTGTATTGGCATTTCCACTTCTCAGGAAAGTCACAATGACAAAAGGCCTTTAATGATGACGTGTCCCAATTTAAGGTGACTTAATAAGCTAGTACAAGAACACTAATGTATACTATATGTAATTATACACTAGGTGCTTAGTAAACTATTAGGCTTAGTAATATGGGTATGAAAATTTTTAAGTATGCTAAATACACAGATCTGCTTATTTAAGGTCCATTTATTACAAATTATTTATATGAGTACCGTTTAATTCAGCATACAATGTTCAGGACAATTAATTTTAGTAGCATTTTCCTCAAATCCTCAAAAAGTTTCTTTTTGGTCTCGTACAATTTCTCCTAAGGAATTTTAGAAGAAACATTTGTGACAAAATTGAGACAGTGATTAGAGTTGTGTATCCATGTCTCATAAGATTTTGATGGTGCCCCCATGTTGGTCGTGGCCTATAGGTATGTAAAAATTGCCTGAAAGTGAAACCTTTGCCTCGAATTTCCTTGAGCTTACCACAAGTTTCACTGCTTGCTGTTTAAAAGCACAAATATTTGCCCATCTTGCCATCTTGTTTGCAACATCATGTTGCTTTGTACGTAATAGTCTGACAGCTGTGCATGGTATTTAACCATAGATCAGTCATCACATCCTGTCAGCTAAATGGCTAATAGAACCATATTCAGTGTATTACTGCGTAATGATTGTTGTCATTTTGGGAAAGCATCATATAAATAAATGTACATGGTAAAATTACAACAGTGATAATTTTCTGACTCAAATTTGAGTGCTAGATGGGAAATTAGATCAAAATATGATCACTATACGGCATCACCCAGAAGAGGATGGATTCCCTTTTGAGTTTAGTTCCTCTCAAGGTTTCTTCTTCATGTTGTCTCAGGGAGTTTTCCCTTGACACTGTCACCTCTGGCTTGCTTATTAGAGATATAAATCTATATCCAGATTACTGTAAAGCTGCTTTGTGATGATGAAATGTCAGACTCAGTAGTTTGTTCACAGTCCCAAAGTGACAGCCTCTTGATCAATAATGCAGTGTAGTTCTGCTATTTAATGTTTCAGCTTCCAAGACCTGCTGATGCGTCCAGAGTTACATCCCTCTAATATCTGGATGGAGATATTTGGATGGAGACCACACACTTAGTGTTCTTCTAGTGTATTAGCACATGATGAAGCTCTCCTAGCATTTATCACTCTATACACTCCTGCTTACAGACCGACACCCCTGAAAGCATTAGGAACTCAGCAGGAGGCAAAACTCAACTATCAGCACTGATACAGTCACGGCCAATTTCTCAATTTCTCCACTGGGAATGTTGCCTGATGCTTTCACCCAGCAGGCCATCCTCCAGGCGAGGCAGTTGTACCGTCATGCAATTAGTGACACAGTGATGCTCCGAGTCCCTGAAGAACAGTCGTGAGGACACCAGCTGTGTTGGTGGTACGTAGTAATTAATCAGTACTTGAGCCACGCTGCCTATGCTGTCTACACTGATCAGCTTCATGGCCTGTCCCTCTTTCTAACCTCTCTCACTTCCTCCCTGTCTTTCTCTCTATGTCTTTATCCAGCAGTACAGAGAGAACCCCACAGGGACAACACACAGAGGCTCAAGAGTAGCAAAGCAACAGCAGCGACTTCCCGTCACCACAACAATGCAAAATGGTATAAACAACATCCTTACTACGGCCACATGATACTCATCAGCCATGCGGCATGTAAAGATTACACTGACCTTTCCGATCGGACTTGGGATTTTAAGTGAAAGATAAAGATCTTGAAGATTTTGGTGCACATGTTGGCCTCTACGCAGGCGTGTGAAAACAAAAAGGCTATTGATAGAGAAATGAGATTCATATCCATGCAGCAAGGGCATTCCAGAGAGTGCACTGGAGAGCTGATCCCTGCCCTCGTGCATTCTTCTGTGGGATGGCTCACAAATGAAAGGAAATAACTGCTGGCTTGTTATGCAGTGCGAGGCACTTGTTTTTGCTGGCAGGGTTCAGTTCCACTTGTCGCCTTAAAGAGAAGCAAATCACTACAAAGTTCTACTGACTAATCATCTTTGATCCTATGATGAAACATTTTTTTTATGGGAGTGGTCTCTTCAAGGATGACTCTGCCCCCATCCACAGGGCAAGAGGGGTCAATGAATGGTTTGATGAGAATGAAAAATGATGTAAATCATATGCTCTGGACTTCACATTCACCAGATCTCAACCTTACTGGAGATCTTTGGGAGATTCTGGAGTGACATATTAGCCAGTACTCTCCACTACCATCATGAAAATCATCAAAAAAAAAATACAAAACAAAAAAAAGCAGCCAAGGCACACTGAATCTTTTCTGGCAGCTCATTGTGGCCCAACAACTTACTAACACAATGTTGTTTTTTTATGTTTCCTCCACTGAATGGGATTGTCATTATGCTTTTGAGATGTTCGTCCTTCCATCTGTTCATCCATCTGAGGTTCTCGTTAGTGTGATATCTCAAGAAGGAATGGCTGAAAGTTTGCAGGATTTATATGGAATTATTTCTGCAACCGGCAGATGAATTGATTAGATTTTGGAATTGATTCAAACAGGATCAAGGTCACAGCAAGGTCAAATATCTGAAATATATATATATATATATATATATATATATATATATATATATATGTATTTTAATAGCTTCTTTCCTGTTTGTTATACAAAGACCTTATTTACACCTTCATGGTCAGGAACTCAAGACCAACTTTCATCGCTAGCTATGATTTTTATCATTGGTTCAACCCTCCGTTCATCCATCAGTGTGTGTGTCTGTCTGAGATTCTCGTCAGCATGATATCTCAAGAACGAGTGGTTGAATGTTTGTAGGATTTAGCATCCAGCAAGGTCAAATGTCTGAAATGTTTTTTCTTCAATTGCTTCCCACCCTCACATTTTAAGTAAATTTTAAGAGTAGTTCTGGTATACGAATTAGTAATAACAAGGACTAGACTTGTTGGTTGGCAGAGGTACACTAAAATTTCATCTGGTTAAAAAACATAAATAAATATTCTAAATCCATGAATAGTGCATGAAGCACATTACACTGACTTTTACATGCCTATGTACCCACTCAAAGCTGCTTACATCACCCGACTACAATCACAACCGTTTACACTGCTGGTTTTGGCAGCTGAAGCCGTGACCCCATGATTCCTGTGCAGTTCGATGGCCGCTGGGGCACAAACACATTTGTGACATTGTGAACTTCTCAACACATTTCAGCCATATAGGTGGAGCCAGTATGTATGACTGAATAGTGTGTGGATCAGTGAATAACATGGCAGGTTTTTGGTATTCCACCTGAGGCAGCTGTAACTGAGAACGTGCACTATGTGAGGCAAGTGTTTGACCTTTGAACTTTAGGCACCACGAAAGACCAAAGGACAATAGCACTATGAGTGGTGCTATAAACTTCCTTCTTCAGGACTGAGATTATATGGTAGTTTAGACTGACAGATATGGTTGATGGTACCAGACGGGCTGGTTTGAGTATTTCATAAACTGCTGATCTCCTGGAATTTTCACGCCCAACAGTCTCTAGAGTTTACACAGAATAAATATATTATATATACAAATTGCTGTGGCAGAAGAGGAATAAAACAATTCTGGATGTGCTGTTATTGGAATATAATCCATATAATTTGGGGTAGTAACAGTAACTCCACTTGGCATCTGGCTGAATCACTCCACCCCCATGTAGATAATTTTCCTGTCATAAACAACACTCTCTGTCATGTATTATTCCTTACATAACATTCAATGACTCCATGGCAGCAAAAAAGGTTTGTGTTTTTTGAGTCAAAAAATATCACTGCTTAGCCTGAGGAAGCTGTTTGAATCAAAGCAGAATGGATCAGAGAGAAAGTCTATAAATCATTAAAAAACAAAACAAACAAAAAAGACTGCAGGGTGTCCAGAATTGAGCCTTGAGGAACCCCTTGTTTAATAGTAAAAAATGTGGAGGTGTAGATAGAGAGGAGACTGAAACGTTTTCTTTCCATCATATAATCAAATTAGCCCTGCTGAACAAAAATTGCCAGTCCAATGGCCCTTTGTGAAAGAATACAATGGCACACTATGTCAAAGGTTGTACTCAAGTCTAGTGAGAACGTTAAGTATGCTATCACATATGTACACTATGTGCGATTTGTATGTTTTTGAATGTCCTCACAATCTATCTATCTATCTATCTATCTATGGTGTAATGCAGTGCCACTATCCGTGTCTGCAACTGTTAAGTGTGAATTCAGACAAGCTCTGATAGTTCCTCAACCTCAGTGACATCACTCCAGTTATTATCCATTATTAATAATTTTTTTTTAAATCCTGCCTCTGCATTTATATATTTGTTTAGATAGATAGATAGATAGATAGATAGATAGATAGATACTTTATTGATCCTGAAGGAAACTGCAGTGTTACAGTCGTGGGGAAAAAAACAAACATTTACACGTAAACATAATCAAAAAAAAAAAAAAAAAACCACAGTGCAAAAAAAAAAAATTTAATCAAAATCTATTAAGGAGAAGACGGAGCTTATCTCTACACCAAAATATGTAAACAAACTCTGCAAACAATGCACACAGATGTTGTGTAAATGTGCAAGAAAGTGGAATGGTACCAGTTAAAATGTGCCATGTGTTAGTTCTAATACTACTATTACTACTCCTATGAGTACTACAACTACTACTACGACTATAATATAATAATAATATAATAATATAATAATAATAATTGCAACAGCAGCAACACAGGTTCTATCGGGTTTGTACCGGCCCCTGATATTTTCTGATATTTTTCTCAAAATATAAACAAACTAGTAGCCTAACATAAACCTCCAAGACCCTGACCAGGCAGTTACTAAGGATGAATGAATGAACTCTGTAAGTGCATCGTTAATGTTAATGAGCATGCTCTTTCTTTTTCCCACGAGCGTCAATCTGCTTGCTCACACCTGCACGAAAGTAAAATCCTCCTGCTCGCATGACTTTTTTTTTTGTCTGCGTCCCAGAGGATCTCAGTCCCAATGCACACTTCTAGTCTCAATCAGATGCCCTGTGAACCATTCTTGCAAGTTTAAAAAAAATTAAAATAGTGCATCTCCTATTCGTATCTGTATTTGTATCTGCTTAGAACACATTATCTGTTCATTGCAAGTAATATACTCAAATTCAGATACGTGCCTAATACATACATACATACATACATACATGATTTCCTTTACTTTTCTTTCTTACTTACTCACAGTGCAAGAAAAGACTAGAACAAAAGTAACACTGCTTAAATAGCCATCATGTTGAGCTTGTTTAATCAGATATACCTGTGGTTGTTTTGTGTGTTAAAATCACCACCAATGATTCTTACAAAGAATTTATTACACTGGCACGTAAAGCAGAAAGTGTTACAATTTTACTATCTACTGTCGTGCAGTGTAGGAAGTATTGCATCTATAATATGTCTATAAAATATACAGGATCCGATCCATCTGTGAAGGTCAAAGCTGCATGCTGATATTTCTTTGAAACCGACTGAGTTGTGAATGAAGTTCCACCGAAGTGAAATATTTTCCGTGTGGTGTTGCGTTGTTACCTAAACACGCACTGATTGAGAGAAACTTTCCATTCCCAAATTACACAGTTATCTGCGATGGTGGTGCCTAATCAGAATACGACATAGGCTATCTGCTCTGATGATTGGAAAGTGGCTCCGGCAGTGCTCAAACAGCAATAATCCGATTTGTTTTGAGCTATCCAGAAAAGACTATGGCACAGGGAGAAAAAAAAAAAACAATCTGATTCAGGTCATGTTTGACGTGGTTTCGAAAACTATTCGAAACTATTTCTCGACGTGCGTTCCGTGTGTTCGTCTTCATTCAGTGCATGCCACCCTTCACCTCACAAATATGTGACAAGAATAACAACATGGAGGAAAACATGCATGAATGCAGGTCAGAGCAGGAGAATGAACAACAAAAAAGGTGGACTTTTGTTTTCTTTCATTAAAAACAAACCCAAGAGAGCAGTGACATGAATATCAGTCCCAATATTTTTTTGTGTTGAATACAGACAGAAGTGTGACTTGACACAGACCTTATGCAAGTATAATATCCAGCAAAATCCCAACAGTCTCAACAGTATGTGAGGAAATGTGATATGCGAGCAGATACATCTACAGTCTGAACAAACATATTCGATTTAAACACCTGTCATTTGTATGTTATGCCACAATGTTATGCTTTGGATTTCTACAAGCTATCGCCATCATTGACTCTGAATGCTTAGTTATAAGCATAACCTTTGTTAAATTAATAGCGTAAAAAAGAATGAACTATCGGAATTTTTTTTTTAAATCCATAAAGGGAAAATGGTAAAAAAAATAGTACAAAAAACAAGGGTGATCAGAGCCAAAAATCACACTTGTCATAACATCAACCTAACCCTTCGTTCACACTGGCAGGTGACAAAGCGACTTCCTTTTAAGTGTCCCTACATGACACGAAGCTGAGATTTCAGTGCCGATGGCAAACGGCAACCGTTTGAATTCAGATTTTTTAAAAAGCAACAAATCCAAATCGAATAATTTGGACTGAATGAATGATTCCTCGGGCCAATTCTATGGTGCGTGTGGTCTAACGTTTCTTCACTTCCCCACTCACAACTTTAGTTCCCACCTGCAATTAAATCCCATTTACTATTACCCATTTAACACACGAAGAAGGAAGAAAACTTTATAACAATGGTTTAATTTTATAGCTTGGAAGGAAGTAGCAGAGATCGTTGGCGCAGCTGGTGAGTGTATGTAGCTAATAGGCTTTACTTGTTTTGCTTACTGGCAACGAAACCAGTAAGAAGCTTATGTAACATGAAAATCAAACAACTGATTTTCACAGCATTTCATGTATTATTTCATTTGTGTATTATTATTATTGGTTATAGCTATGCATAGCTACTAGTATTTCTCATCAGAACCCAAAAAAACACAATGCTGGACAGTGCACGCCCACAAGAGATAACAGTAGCAGCTCCAGGAACACGAGCGACATGTCGCTTGCTGGTGTGAACTAGCACTGGGTTCTGCACTCGCAAACTCGCTAGGCAATAGAGCAATTAACAGAGCATGTATATTTTCGGCGGCACGTATATAAGCTGACATACTGTATATCCTCAGAAATTTCAATAGATGCTTATAGGATGCTGCATGTGTGTAATCATAACCGCACACTCTTAAAACACACACGCACTGGCAAGGTCAAAGCAAGAACGTTTATAACCCTGAACTCCAATACACACACACACACACACACATACAGCTTAATGCTGAAGGTTATAAGGTCCACAGTAGCAGCTTGTACAAGCGAGTGCTAAACAAGGGTGATGCTTTTTCACTGCAAACAATGAACAAGCCGAGATGGATAAAGAATGCAGCAGACTCAGGCTGGACATGACAATGCACATCCTTACATCCACCCTCCAACACACACACACACACACACACACACACAGAAAACATACACTTATTTGCATGTGCTTTAAATCCTGTCATCATACAGAGTGGCACTATAAAGGCCAGACCATGATATTCACTAACTCCCAAATGTTAAGAAATGTGTGTCCACTGACCACACTGTACCCAAACAGTGCGGAAACGAGATCATGAATGAAAAGCCAACCATGGACAACACCGACTGCTCACAGGAGCACAATGGAAATCTTTCAAAAGAGCTATTTTTGGGGCTATGCATGAATATCTCTGTAGGGACAGACAAGCCAGACCAGTCTGATACTTTGTCTCTCTCTGTGTTGGTCTCTCACTCCCTCTCTCTCACACACACACACACGCACACACAAACACATTGTTATTAAGTGTGCAGTTCACAAGTTCTCACCCCCTTGTACTACAGTAGCAAAGATGTGTCAAGTGATGCAATGTCTTTTTAGAAATATCCTAAACACACACACATACATCTCTCTCACTCATATATATATACATACATACATACACAAACATCAAAGTTCCCTAATGCTAAAGAACTGAAGTCGCTGTAAATCCCAAGTGCCTGTAGGTACCCTAATTCAAGTCAAGTGGGTTTCGTTGTCATTCTGTTTTCCTGACACGATGCAGAAGGACTGCGTCAAGTGCAAACAGGACAACAGAACAGTGTTGGAAGGAAAAATCCAGTGTGTGGACTGTAGGCTACCTGATGAGAAAAGCTTTGTAGGCTGCCTAGAGCAGAGCCCTCTGATGGTCCCAGTAGTCTCCGAGACAGGTACACATAGACTGTAGGCTCCCTAATGAGTTGGCTTGTAGGCTTCCTAACGTGCACTAATGAGGAGCATCCATAGCCTCACTGAAGACTCGTGCCTTTTGTCTCCCTAATGCAGAGCGCATGTAGGCTTCCTAATATGGACCACGGTTAGTCTCACCAATGAGGACAATCCGTAATGGACAGATAATGTGGGGCGTCGCTACTATCCCTAAACTTGACAACACCCTTATATTTAATAACGGGGAGTGTGTGTGTGCTCCCTAACTCTTAAAGCACCTGTAGATTCCCTAAAGTTGAGCCTTTGTTGTCCCTTTAAGATAATTCCCTAAAAAAAATCAGTGCTTATAATCTCCCTAATAAGGAGTACATGCTCTTGTAGGCCCCCAATGAAGGTGCACCCTTAAAAGAGATACATACTCGGATTAATACAGAGCTCCTTTAGGGTCCCTACCAAGCTGCACTCTTGGTCTCTGAAGAATAATGCCCATGGGATCCCTAACGCAAAGTGCCAGGAATGTCTCTAATGCAGAGGGCAGGTAGGCTCCCTAATGGGGACTACAGGTTGTTTTTCTAACAAGACGCAACATTAGGTTCCCTAGTAGAGTTTTCCTAAAGAGAGGCACCTGTATGCTTCCTAATATATATAACATAACACACAGGCAGCCCTACCTTCATGGGGGTAGAACCAGGAAATCTATCCCGGGCCCAGGCCGGAGCGAGGCGCCCAGGAGGGTTTAGTATTCCAGTGACATGCAGAATAAAACTGTCTGAAATATGTATATTTAATCAAACTATGACAGCAATGTATGACGGCAAAGTCCATATTTCCTGTTTTTTTTTTTTTTTTAAATGATTCTGTGTGATGCGTGAATTTTCTCATTAATCAGACATTTTCTCATACGTAGAAGGTCTTGCTTTCAGTCATGCAAGTTTGCTAAAAAAAGAAAAGAAAAAATAACAAAGAAAGAAGAACTGGTTAACACAACAAAGTGTATGGCAAATGTCTTAAAGTAGTACTGAATATCTCGTTAGAATGTGTTTGACTTGATTATGCATTACAATCATTTACATTTCACAGGGTGTGTACTGTATATGTGTGTTTCCTTAGGGGCTGTTTTAAAAACTTCGTCCCTGGCCTGGACAATATGCATGGCAGCCTACACTCCCTAATGCTAAGAGCGTTCACAGGCCACCTAATATCAAATGCCATGCCCTCTCCTCGATATTAGTCACCTAATCAAAATCAATAATAGCCTACTCCTTGTGTGGAATGATAGTAGTCACCCTAAATCAACACAACTGTTGCCCTTTCTGTACATCTGCTATAGCAACACAGCCATACATTACCCTGCTGTCACAAACTGATAAACAGTCTAGAGCTGAGGCCACCACCCTCCATGCAGAGTCCAGTTCCACCCACACCTTACACACCTGATCCGACTCATAAACCTCTCTGAATACCTTGATCACCTGGATCAGGTGTGGTAGATATGGGGGTGGAAATCAGCTTAGACAGGAGGGGTGGTGAATACTGATCTACAGGATTCTCAAGCCTTCAAGCATTAACAAACAAGTTAACATACTTTAAAACCTCAGCAAATAGTTTGCAAATAGCTATAAACAGGTGCACCAAGGACAACAGCCGAATTACACATGGCTCCCTTTACACGCGCACTATATAGGGTGTAATGTAATGACGCTTCACGCCCTACATAGTGCACTATAAAATGAATTTGCTAAGATAAGTTCTGTCAAATAAACTGAGCTGTCAACTCTGAAACTGTTCCTCAAACTTGAGTCTAACTTTTAATTAATTAGTTGTAATATTACATATGATGTTATAAATAAAAGTGTCTACCTCTGTGGGAAATTGTGTGCAGTCCCTGTCTATTTCACCGATGTAGTATTGCTCCAGCCACCGCCGCGCGTTCTCCGAGTGCCGGTGCGGAGGTCCGTCCAGCTGCCCGCTGATGTCGCTCCCGGAGCGGCGTAAGATCAGCGCCTCTCCGCCCGGGTGCATCCGCAGGAAGCTGGTCACATCGTACACCCGCGTCCCCACCAGCACCCAGCATGACTCCTTCGTGCAATGCCTCGCCACTTCTTTCTCCGAGAAGTAGCGAGTGGACACTGAGGGAGACATTTTTAATATTTATATATTTATATATATATATATATTAAAAAATAATATCCAGGTGTCTGATAAGATAAAACTTTTCTTAGCTCCCCCGCTGAGAGTCCAGCTAAGCGCTACTAGCTTCTGATTTCTTTCCAGACTCACTTCTTAGCAACCAACTTATTAGTATCTCATGAATAATTCATGAGCTAGAACTTGTAGGGGCGTGGTCCGGCCACAGGCACCTGTTACACGAAGGAAGGAAAAAAAATCAACCAGAAAATCACCTAATTTGAATTTGTCTTCGATTAATTAAAAAATGTGCTTGTTTAGCTTCCTTGTTTGGATAATTTTTCCAAAAAAAAAAAAAAAAAAAATCATTTCCAAACGATGACTAGTGCATGCCTGACTTCCGGATTGAGGCATTTCCGCCTACTGTCTTCTGTTTGCATATATTCAGTTCTACCTGTTTGAGCAGGTGGAAAGATAATGGCTGATAACAACGCTTACCTATAGTGGCGCAGTTTCATTTTGTCTTTTTTATGAAGGAAAACCTGTATCAGATAATGGTGGTTAGTTGAAAGATTTTGAAACATCACTGTGACTCGTTGTTCAACCCGAGATTAAGGGTGATGTTTGAGACAAGAGCGCCCCCGTGACCAAGAAAACGTGCCAGTGATGGACATAGACGTGTGACAAATTAAAGGAAAAAAAAAAAAAAAACGGCAACTGTTGGCTCTGTTATAGCATGCTTTGGTGGTTCCCAACTCTTTTCCTGCACATTTTGGTATTTTCCATGCTCCTAACACACTTGTTTCAATCAATCAGCTAATTTAACAACCCTTTCTTAAGTTGAAGTGGGTGTATCAGACCAGGAGAAGCACTCAAATGTGCAGGACATGGAGGGTTCTCCAGGACCAGGAGTGCCTCATCGCACAGGTTCCTAACTGAGGTCCTGGAGTACCCCCTGTCCTATACATTTTAGCTTTTTTCCTGCTCCCAACACATCTGATTGAACTACACTAATCAACCAAAACAAACACTAAAATACACAGGACAGTAGGTACTCCAGGACCAGGGCTGGAAGCCTGGACCTTATAGAGAGGGGTCACTGTAAATCAGTATAAAGTTATTCCTGTCCTCGTTCCACAGGGCATGAGGGCTCACTGAATGGTCTGATGAAGATGAAAAGGATGTAAATCATATACTCTGGCCTCCACACTCACTAGATCTCAACCCAAATGAACACCTACAAGAGATTTTGGAGTGATGTGTTACAAAGCGCTCTCCACCACCATCATCAAAAGAACAACTGAGAGATTATCTTTTGGAAGAATGGCGTTTATTGCTTCAGTACATTTCCAGAGACTCTGTGTCAAGGTGCATTAAAGCCGTTATGTTGACATGTGGTTGCCCAGCACCTTGTGTTTTTTCCCCTTTAATTCCTTTACCCATAAATTTAAAAAAAAGTTGCTTTACTTTATTTTTTATAAAAAAGAAACTACAGCACATGCTGCCACTATGCAGAATTTGTACAAGGCTGTAAGACCTGAATGACTTTTGTCCCTCATGTCGAGTTTATGGAGGGGAGCAACTGGGTCGGCTGGTTTTAAGGCAGTAAATAATTCACCAAGGTTGAAGCATGACATCTTTTTTTTTTTTTTTGTAAGCGAGACACTGAGGAGCTTGGGGCCATTACTCAGCTATGCCTTTGTCTCTAGCAGATACCGGTTTGTTAATGGAGACGTGTTTCTTGTCAGGTATATAACTCAGGAGTGCCCTACATCATTACTTTTAGAAATATCATACCTTTTATAACTCCATGTCATAATTAAGTACTCTTGCAATAACCACCTCTCCATTGTTTAATGAGTCCATAATCTATTTAAAATATGACAACGTTTATTGTCCTGAGTTTGGAAATTTTTCTTTGACTTTTCACCCATCTGCTTGTTATTATTAGATGAAACCACACACCCAGATATATCTTTTTTTATCAGATGATGCAACACTATGCACTGCAGTTTTCTTCCCAAGAACTGCACAAAGACCTGCATGAGGAAATTATATGGAATATACACAAGGAATATACAGATTACAAACTATCTCAAATATCGCATGAATTCCACATTGCTTTGCTCTCAGCATACCTACACCTAATCTTCAACCTGTGGTATCATTCAGGATGACTTAAACGATAAATCAGCTTGCCCTCATCATGTGCAAAAGAACAGGTTAGGTAATGTTTAGTTTCTGCATCTGACTTCCTCCCATATCTCCCATCAAGTTAGACCACTTTGAGGTGCGAATGGACATCATTATGCTCCAGTTTCACCTCCAGGCTGCAGTATTGGTCAGTGAAATCAGTCTGCTAGTGCCAGCGAGGAACCGGAGCACAGCAGTGTGACCAAGCATGCATGCGTCCACAGCTGTGTGACTTGAAGGTGGCGGAAATGAGACGCAACAGAACAAAAATAACACAGATCCTGTTGTTTTAAGCTCTCTTACCGCTAGTCTTTGTCAGAAAGATTCGGAGCTGCATTGAAGCTGAATGATGCTACAGATTAAAGATAAGCAGATCCATTGAGAGCAAAGCACCATGATATACAGTTCTAAAGTGGAAAGCGGAAAGTGTCACAGATCCTGTTCTTTGAAAAACTCCAGGCCTATTTTGAGTTTCAATTATCAATTCGTACATCAAAAATTGCAAGAAAAGTCTACAGCTGACAGAATTTGCATATAAATTTTGATATAATCTCTTACTTAAAATCCACATAAACCCCACTGGAAACAGTGCTCTGTCTTTGTGTTAAGAGAGAACCAAGCATTAAGAGAACCTAGAACTAAGTGTCAGTTTTAGCTGGATATATGCCATAAATTGATTTATGGTTCTAGGGCAGGTTCTAAACTTAAGAGGAAATGTTACTCAAAAATTCTAACTTCGATAAGCATGAATAAAAGCTGGCATGGTACATTATGCTCTTGCTGTCATTTATTGTCTGGTTTGACCAGTTTTGTCCTTCTCTAGCTGTGTAAAGGTTATGGTATAATGCCAAATAAAAACATTCAAAATGCAGAATGAATAAGAGATGATTAATATCCAAATGTATCTCAAATTTTGACCCTGAAAAAAAAAAAAGAATTTGGGATGGCCATTGAAGTGTAAAGGGGATGATTAATAGAGAACTCCAAGCTGTATTTATGTTTTTAATACACTTTTTTGACTTAAGTTCCACTTTTATGACATGTGACGAAAATGTGACCTACACTATCATGTCGTGTCAGCTCAACAATGCACCACATTTTGAGTTTTCACACTGCTGTAAAGAGGAAAGTCTCAGTTTTCTGGTGATACAAATATTTTTTACTCGTTTTTACTTGTTTTGAAAACGAAGCCGTAAAGTTTGTAATAAATATTCAGACAATTTAAATTTAAATAAATTATTAAGGAACAGTTATTAAGAAATGTATAAAGCTACATTACAGACAGCCAAGACACACAAATCCCATCATTTTATCAGCAGCTTTCTCTTGAATTGAAGTAAATGAGAAATTCTTAAATATATAAATAGTTTGAATCTCACAGCAATGTACTATGACATAGTACACTCTCAAAAAAAATACTAAACTGTGCCTTTACTTGTCACTGGGGTGGACATCTTTAAATCATTTTAAAGCTACACTATATTCACATTACCAGGTAAAAGATACATACAACAGGTACACAAGATGTATGGAATTTGAGGTGTTATTTGATTAGAAATGGGAAACACACACAAAAAAAGTGTAAATGTCTTTTTTACACTTTTTTCCACCCAGGTAAAAGTGTACCTAACATCTGGTTCTTACACAAGCACACCTTTTCAAATTCTGAGTTAAGGCAAGGGAACGATTCACAAATGCACTTGCATAAGATTGTGGTGCATAGGCCTGTTTATCTTGTTTGGCGATTTTTAGGTTTACTACCTAATGCACAGTAAACAGTGTTTATTGGTTTGCATTTCTTTAGCACATCGTAGTTGGCTGGAAAGCTGGTAAATCCTGTATGTCGAAGTCTGCCAGAACATGCTTGGTTTGGTTTTTAACTAGTCTGTTGCTTTGGGTCTAAACGGTGGAACCTGCACTGCCCTTGTTTGGGTTTGACCATTAGTGTGTTGATACAGCTAACAATTCATAAGGGTTTTTTTCTCTCACACCTGTTCATAAGCTTCCATTTCCTCACTGACAAGCACTGACAAGACCTCGTCAAAATCCACTACACCCACCAGACTCAAGCTGTAGTCATGCCTCAGCAAATCACTGCCATTTAGGTTTATTTATTTGGCAGATGCTTTCATCCACGTGAGGCTAAATATAACCAACAATCCTTACTTCAAATTAAGGGGTTCCTCCCATCACACAAAAACATGCCAGGTGGTGGATTGGCGAGATTAACTGCCCCTAGGTGTGGATGTGTGTGTGTGTGTGTGTGTGTGTGTGCCCTGTGAGGGGCTGGCTTCCAATCCATGGTGTATTCCCACCTCATGCACAGTGTTCCTGGGATAGACTCTGGATCCACAGCGATCCTAACCAGGATAAGCGCTTACTGAAAGTGAGTGAGTAAGTGTTTAAAATTATTAACCTGTTTACTGTAGCTAGCAAAACCTTTAATGTAAATATGTACTTTAGACTATACATTTGAAGCACACAGCTTCATCTCTCTTATTGTGGTATGAAAGGATAAAGCACTTACTAAAGATGAATGAATGAATGAATATACTTTGGCTGTGAATTTTCAGATTTTTGTCATTTGTCTGGATGTTGTTATCTTTGGTCTCACTATCAACTCGTGTTTTACATATATGTACATTTCTCATTTGGCAGACACTTTTATCCAAATCGGCTTACATGAGAGGTTAAATTCATTTCAAGCACAGAGATGAATCATTTGGAGTTAAAGGCCTTGTTTAAGGACATATCAGTGGCTCTCTAACAGTCCTGATATTGAACACAACCTTCTGATCTCTAGCACAGAACCTTACTTGATGAAATAGTACCGCAACAGTAATAGTTGACAAAGTGACATTGTGGGTTTTTTTAAAACAGAAACATTAATGTTCAGTCATAATTGACAGGTCATTTGAAAGGAAAGGGGTTCATCTAAAACTTGATAACTAAAAACCAGGTATAAATCATTCTAACTGCAAAACCAGGAAGTGATATTAATGATAAACAGAGTGTCAAATCTACGTCTGTGTAGTGGAAAGTTCAAGAAGAACTTTCCACATCTACATGTGCAGAGTGGAAAATTCACCTCTAATGGTTCAGATAAATTAATATGATGGTATATTTGCTCTGTTGTTCTTAAAATTAAATCTGCCCTGTGGTCATAAGGGAGTCCTTGTAAATTATTTTACTCTGAAAGGGGAGGCCCCTGGTCCAGGCAAATGGACTTTGATTTAATCTTGTCGACTTTCTTTCAAAACCAAATTTTCTTCTATTTTGGCAATTTGCCAATTCCCAGTGATTGACTAGTGCTGCTGTGATTGACAGGGTAGAGATGCCATCCCTCCCACCCAGACAGCACAACTAGTTTTGCACTCTTGGACTCCTGGATGGCTATGGCATCTTCAGGATTCAAACACAAGATCCCCTGATGGTGCGTGAATGATTTTCTGTTATGCCTTCGCCGCTGATGACTTGAGTTTTTTTATTGACAGGGGAACAGAGAGTTGCTGGGGTCTGAGGGGACTCTACTTACACTGTGGCCCACTGTCACTCCTTCTTCAGGCTTATGCATTTTAAAGAAGTTATGCTCAATGTCATTCCACTATATAAACTGTTTTATCTTTACTCTGTTTACCTCACACTACCCTAATCACAAAATACTTAACCTGAGCTTAGAAGCACTTTTTTTATAGCTATGGAGATGGTAAAAAATAAGGGAGCTGCCACAAAACAACAAACTCACCTACAACAGCCTATAAAAAAACACGCTTCAGCTATGCCACAGACAAAGCCCCGCTTGTGAGAATACAGGAAATGCAAAAAACTAAACTGGATAATTCTATAAGCCCATAAATAAAAGGTTTTTCCTGTAGACTTTTGGCTAACATCTTTATCTTTATTTGCCAGTAACTGCTTCTAGTAAAACTTTTTTAATAGCTTTTAAAATCAGGCTGTCATGAACTTCACAAAACTTGTTAAATCCAGTGTTTATATCCTTCTCTGAAAAGATGACTGTCGTCACGTTTTGTTTCTACATCAAACTGAGAATAAAATTAAAGCCCAAATTTACGAGGTGCGGATGACCAATGGAAAAATCCTGATAACGTAGCTAGGTAAATATACAGTTTTCATCAAGACAGTCTATGGGCAGAATATTTCAGACTGGGAGTATACTGAGGCTTACAGGGGCCTAATCCTGGCATCATCAAACCTATAAATATCTGTTACCACTTCTTCATTGGCTGCTAATGATTCTTTATCATTAACCCATAATAAAACCTAGCATCTATCAGTAACTCAACAATGAAACTATCAGAGCTGAGCTTTATATCACAAGGTCCACAAAAACCCCAAATAATCCATCTTCAAACATTTGTTAATAGCAAATAATCTGATGTGGACAATATGAAACTTTATAATGATGTATTTTTATCTTTGAAAGAAAAAAGTGGAAAAGTCTGAGCCCTGCTGACCCATATATACCATACCATCTACAATTCCTAGAGTATCTGATATAAAAATAATGTTTCTAGAGGAGGGAGAACTTGAGTCTTGGTTCTGTTGTAATTAGTTCTGTTTCAGTGGGTTTATTCTTGCCACTGTTGATGTTAGATTGCTCATTGGGTATTAAAACACTGATGTCTGAAAAGTAAGTTTCATATATGTCTGTATCTGTGTCATAAAAAGCACTACTCTATACATCTGTGTTGTTCTAAATACACTAAGCAATAATCTGATATAGTGACCTAGTATGTTCAGATCACATCATTTAGCAAACTGATTCAGGAAACCTGTATCCAGCTCTATACTGTATGACCACCTCATTGCTGGTCAAGCTTGAGTAAGACAACTTTGTGTACGTAATTTATTCCAGACAAAGGCCGTCATTCATTTCAGTTTCCTAGAAGGCTGCTTTGTTCCGCACCCGCAGGCATCTAAATTTACCTGCAGGGGACAAAAGGAGCTTAAATAATTGACAGAATGCAGATGCTTTAATAATTGACACCATCGTTTTTCAGTGCGTGTGGTGTGGCCAAGGACGAGAGAGTGAAGTCACCTGGTGATGTCAGAACAGGGGTGGAGCATGGCTCTGATAGGTCTACATCGCATGGATGCTGAGAGGTGTAGGTGTGCTATGGATGGAAGTGTGTCATTCCGGATAAAAAGTGGGCAGAAGCTGCAAGTAACGGACAAAAGAGCATCATTTCAGAACAGAGGCTCGCTCCATGGCCACTGTAGTCCCGGTAAGTGTACTGCGCAATGTAAAATGTTATGCTATTACTTACTATTTACTATTCCTTTTATTACTGTGCTGTTACTACTGTAATAATAATAATAATAATAATAACAATAAGTGAGATATAAGTTAGTGTATGCCCAGTGTTCCTGGGATTGGCTCCAGATACACCTCACTTCACCTGACCAGGATAAAGAGCTCAAGCTGAATGTATGAATAAACTAATGAAATAATCAAATGATTTTTTCACAAAAAATGATTCAAGTAACTACATTTTAAACCCAGTTTTGCTTAAAAATATAAGTGGTCTATTTGTAGATCCTGGGGTTTTTCTGATTTTATTATATTTTTCATGATTTGCAATCCTAGATTTATAATTTGTTTTTTTTTATTAATGTGCTTTATTTTAAATAATTTCATCTTGTATATGCTATGCTAATAATAAGTGAGATATAAGTTAGTGTATGCATAACACTTTGAAATGTTTGACTTAAAATGAAAAGCTTCTAAAATATTATTATTATTATTATTATTGTTGTTGTTGTTATTATTTCTTCAAAATTAATTAGAAAATTAAGATCAAAAGTGTTTTGAGATTCTTATAGCAAAGAAGAAAGAGTCTGTGTATTTTGTATTAGGACAGGATACATTAACAGCAAACACTAACATGCATTCGATTTGTCCTAAAGTTGCTAAATAAATATATTATAAAAGCTTAATAGAATGTTCAGGAATATTTGGAGGGTGGACGTTTGCTGTAGTCTATGTGAATCAAGTTGTTTTTAACCTGTGTGGTGTGATTTGACCCCTCGCTGCTCTGTGCTGATCAGGTGTCATGTAAAAGAGTCTTTTGTATTAAAGTGTGCTTGCTGTATACTGATAGGCCCAACTGTGTGTGTGTGTGTGTGTGTGTGTGTATGAATGAGTGAGAGTTTCAGTTTCACAGGCTGAAAATAATTTTGCAATTATCTGTAGATGATTAGGCTTTTGAAATGAATCTTCTGTATGTCTTTGCCACCTTGCCACAGTGTGCTTCCTGTTACGCCAGCAGCCGGGTCCAGCCATTGGGTTTCTTCGGTAGGGGGTCTAGTGGAGGATACATGTCCCTGTTGGCGTATCATGGACCCCGGGGGGCGCCACCACCCACTCTCGCCCGCCACGCACCAAATATGACCCTGCGGCAGATCTGTCACATGTTACGGCTCATGCGGCAAGTACGGCGCAGGGAAGCAGCCGCTGCAGCTGCGGCCACAAGGTGAGGTTTTACCTCCAAAGGTCCAGAACCTGGCTCGAGAACCTAGAGAGGTGGCAAACTGATGTTTGGGTCAATGTAGGCAGAGGGACACTTTCATAAGAACCCTGTCAGTGTCAGGTCAGCACTGGCTTAAGAGAATGGTTGACTTTAAGTCAGTGTTGGCCCAAGGTGTGCCCAGTGTTAGCTGCCATTGCCCGATGTTGTGTCAACATTGGGCTCATGGATTTAAATTTGGCTGAAAGTATCTTAGCCCTGGTGGTCCAATGGACAAATGTCAGTTTGCTACCTGGGTAGTGCCTTTCCTGATTCAGCTTAGAAGGAAGTTTTGACTAATATGTTCAGTGTTTAGGGTTTCTGACTGGGAAACCCACTGGGATAGCCACATCTTGAGATCTTCTATTCTAAATGGAAAAGTACTAAGACAGGACAGACTAGGGAATCAGGTCTCTAAAGAGAGTTTGGGTGTGTCATAGGCCATGACAAGCATTGCCATTTTTTTTTTTAGTATTCTGCTTTTGCAAGAATTTGAGATTTATTTTTCAGTTTTCTAGAGAAGTTTATTGGACCCATGGAGTTGATGGTTCATTTACATCACCGTAGGTGAACCATTTAGTTGAACAGGGTCACAGCAACAGGCTCACAGCAACAAATCCAAAAACCAAATCACAGTCTCGTCTGCCTTGCTTTTTGCATTTTGAAAATTGCTTTGGGGGAAAACACACTTTAAGAAGAGCTCATTCCCACCCTAAAGCATGGCCAAGAAAAAGCAATCCAACAAGCAGATAATTAGCAAATAGTGCATACCTAAAAGGAACAAAATCCTTTCAATTTTTTAAAAATAAAAAACAAACTAACCTTTAATTAAGCTCAATAAAGCAACATATAGGCTGCTTGTAGCCTCCTTTAGTTTGTTTCCACAGTCTGAGTGATAAGTGAAACAAAATTTTGGCTTGAATCCTTTTTTTTTTTGTATGTTTTTTAAAGAAAACTTTTTTCAGAAAGCACATGAGGGAAGTTTTTACTTTCATGTGGACACAATATGAAGTTTGAGGAGACATAAAGACCATGTTCATTAACATGTGATGCATTTACCCTGGTCAGGGTCACACTAGGCAACTAGTTTGTTTATATTTTTGGAAAAGTATCAACCTAATATAGGTTCATATTAGGTATTAGGTATAAGGTACAACCAAAATTAATAACAAAATTAATAACAGCGTGAGCAGGATTAAAGAAAACAGTCCGGGAAACATCTCGAGGTTAGACCTGTTAAGGCCATGCCCACTTTGGGTTTAAATCCTGATACAGATACAGATAGTGGCATTGCATTATGCCAGTAATATCTACAAGCCTGTCACTGCAGTGCCACGCTGAGGTATTACAGTTTTATTTGTGCTGTATTTATCTGATGGTCTTTTTCTTTGCTTTACAGGAAGCAGGCAGCTGGTTTGGCTGCACCAAGTTCTCCCTCAGAGAAGCGTTGCCTTCCAGGCTTCCTGCGTCGTAGACGAACCAACAACATTAAGAGAGTGAGTTAAGCCTGGTCGTTTCTGCAGATCCTTCCAGCAGCCCTGCAGTAAACTCACAGAGGTGCGTGTTTTATTTGAGTCTGGAGCCCCCCGCCGAGATTACTGGGAGTGGTACAGTGACGACACGTCCTCCACTTTGTTTGGGTGGTCATCTGTTCAGCATTCAAACCACACGACCGATTCGATTCAGCTCAGGAGAAGAAGAGAAACCGAACATATCCAACCTGTGTGCTCGAAAGTTTGGATCATGCCTTTACATTTGTCCCCAATAAGATTAGACCTCATTTGGACTGGATTTCTTTAATTGGTGTGCTTTGTGGCTTGCACCCATCATTTTAAATTGTGAAATATTTGCTTAGTTTAGTCAAATTCTTTCAGGACAAAATGCACTGTGGGTATTAAGAGAAAGGTTCTTCAGCAGATATGAAAATTAAATGTGGCTATATGTCTCATAACTGGATTTATATTTGTTTCTTATCACTTCATTGGTCTTCAAGATTATAACACAAGTCAGGTCACTTTGTCTTCCTAATGCAAAATCTTCAGAATGATCTGGACAATTAAAAGCATCCCAGAGACATGGCTGTTAGTGTGTGGTTGTGTTTTAAGTCTGGGTTCCTTTGCTTCCGCTCTTAAAGATGTAATGGAAGCCCGAGAGCTGGTGTGTGTTACAGCGCTGAAACCCACACTGCTGCAGGCTACATGTCAGCATAATAAAGCCTTGTAATCAGGACTAGGGATTTTAAATAACTAATTCAAATATCAGACTAAAAATACCTGTTTCCTCTCATATGTCTCTTAGTGTGTTTTGATGTGATATAATAAAGTGATTTTGACTCAGACTTGTGATCTACTTCAAATTCTCATTCTCATAAAGTCATATTTTGGAACTTTTTTTTGTACTGTTCTACTAGGTTGTTTGTACTGTTTTTTTTAAACACATATGCTAGATGTGTATAGTACTTAAAAAATAAATCTTTTTAACCAGACCCGTCTTTCTGTGGCTGATCTGGTGACCTGTAGAAAAGGTGAGAAACAGAAGAAATCATTTTCAGCCTGTCAAGAGAAAAATGTGGATTTGCCACTGCTTTTGTCTAATTATCACAAAAGTGACACAGGCCGCCAGCCTATATTCTTGAAGACCACAGTACTGAAAAAATAGCAATAATGGATTTATAATAACTCTGAGCCAAAGGAACACTTTAAAAATGATCTTACAGAAGTGTTTCCTTCAATGTCATATCCTTTGTGCATTTAGTTTCCTGGATTTCTGAAAGTAGTGTACACATTTAATGTAAATAATGCAGACCTTTCTTTTTTTCTGACATGATGAACCAAAGTATTAAACAAAGCTGTCCAATACCTAAAGTTTTTACCACAGACAGTCACAGTAGGACAGGAAACCACAGCTTCTTTTTCTTCTTCACACTAAAGTCACATGATGAATGCCTTGACTAATGACTAATGTCAAATAACCAAGCACATTTAGAGCAAAAACTGATCTCCGCTGTCACCATAAACCAAAACTAATAGCAGTTTTCACATTATGTTTGCAGTTTGCAGATGTATCTGAGGACTGTTCTACTAGAGACGTTCACTAGGAGTCTAGCTTGAACGGCATTCAGGGTTTAGTGGGGTAAACACAGTTTCAGGGCCAGACAGAATTGCAATCACTGGTGACCAAACACCGTCTACCTGTGCTCCAACATCACCACCTCTGAAAATTTAATGAGAAAGATGTTGCCTGAGAACAGGAAGCGTGAGCTCAGATGTCTGTATGATACAGGAAGCTAATCTTGCTGTGGTGACAAACTTCAGCAAAGCATGATAACAGCCTCCTGACCTAATGTTGAAGCATTTTCTAGTACTTTACTATATTACACTTCTATATATGAATATGTTGAAGAAAAAAAACTGTCTTATTTATATCTTTTTATATACAGAGTTGACAGTTTATTACATATAGATAAGTATACCTAATATACAGGGATAAACTGTGTATACTGTATATGGTTTATACGTAAGCCGAGCCGATAACACAGTATCATTTGCAATGAAAACCTTTATCAGCAAAAACTTGAGTGAAAAGTAGAATCTTAGAAATAGTTAGATGAATTTCAGAATTTCTTAGTATTCGGTATGTCCCCTTTGGGCTATAATGACAGTGTGTACTCAAGCTGACACAGACTCCACAAGTTTGGGTAAAACATGATGATCCGTATTAGGTCAAATCCATTGGCGTGCCATCTGAACACGTGCTTCAATGGCAGGGATAAGACTCGCGGAAAATCTGATCTTTTGTACAAAGAAGATAACATGGCCAGTATCCCAAATTTACTCACATTTAAGTAGAGACCTAGAAATTGTGCAACATCCTGAATATTGAATAGTCAAGATGTTGCACATGTCCTTCTTTTATTTGTTCTAGAATTTTCTAAATTATAAAAAACTTTGTTTATTTTCAGTTTTAAATAAAAAAAAAATTCACAGATCTTCAGTGTAGTCTCAGACTTTTGGACCCCAATGTAAGCAGCATATAGCATAAATGATTATCTGGGAAGATGTGGCAATTATTGCATTAAGATGCAATTCAATCTGTATCTGGGTGCAAATCCAGAGTGACTGGCACTTGAAAATCATTTAAACCTAAACCATGTTGGACAAATGTTAGCTATTTAGCTAGCTAAGCGTGCATCTCCTGTAGCTTTAGGTTTTTGGTTCCACTCATCTAATTCTAATGTACTAAAATGTCAAGTCATTGGAATTTTCTAAGAACACAAACTGAGCTCTTACTGAGATTTTATATAGATGTACTGAGAAAGTCTATTCTTAATGAACAAATGTAAAAACTAGGCCCAATACTAACCTACACAATCAGAATATGCTATATTAGCATTGTTGATTGCACAGATACTTAAATACTTAAAGCATCTGGATGGGAGCCAGAACCAGGCAATGTTATGATGTAGCATTTGACGTCAGAAATAGGACACACTAACCCCTGCAACACATTTACGGGTGGAGTTTGGGGTGTAGAGTTTCTCCCCCTCAGTTCCACTCTATGCTGAGACCTTCAATGGATTGTACACTTCAGTGATATTTGTGACGGCTGCATTTCACCGAGGAACAAAAGGTGCATTATGACAGTGCTCATAGAGACACAAACACAGCACCAAGCCAATTAGCCTAGCTCTGAAAACACTGACGATCACATTGCCAAAACACCGCACCAGGTAAAAAAATGACCCGGCAATTATTTATTCAAAGATAACACATCTAACAATTACAAAAATGTGTTTCATTTTGAAAGCTCAACATGAAAATGCAAACCACCCCTCTTTCAACATTTCTCAAATTTGGCTAAATGAATGAATGAATGAATGAATGAATAAACAAACAAACAAACAAAAAATTTAAGTAAATACAAGACAAAACATTATATACTTGCTATAAGGACAATTTGGACATTTGGGACAAAGTCATTAATCAGCTGTCCTGTTTTCTTTATGAGAATACATAGTCTAACAATGTCCATTGTCCAAAATATCCTGCTTTCTTTTTGATACAGTAGATTATAAGTGTAGTACAAAAAGTTAACAAAGAACAGAAACAGGACATTTTGTCTGTAAACTTTGTGCACTACACTCAATTCTTACTCTATCCATCTTAAACTTTGGGAAATGGGACCTAGGGGGTGTGTCAAGGGCACTATAATCCAAACGTGACCCCAAAAAAACAAAAAAAACAAAAAAACTTGAGATTAAGGCAAAACTGGATTCTGCCCCAATAACATTACAGTTTTCCTCTAAATGATGAAGTTTTTTTAAACCACACACAACTAGCAAACCAAATGCAGTTGATTAGCCAAACAGAGTTTAACTGGAAAATGGTCTAGATTAGATTTTTTTTTTTTTTTTTTAACACATTTTTATCATTTGTCCACCAATCCTCATCAAGAAGACACAATTAAAACTCACTCAACACACCAGCTTAAATAAAAGTCATTTATTGTCATTAATACTTTTCTACCTAGAGCAGAGAGAAATGAGGTCCAATATGCCACTTCTTCTGTGTGGTGGTGCATAAGACACCACACTGGGGTCTGAATACTGAACACACAGACAGACCAGTGAGGAGAACAGTGAGGGCAGGGTATTATCTGTGCTTCACTCTTCACGGCAAGGTAAACGAAGGCAGGGTCACGGTACGAGGGGGGACAGAGACTGGCCTTAATCCTCTAACAACTCCTCACCTATCAATAAAACAGGAGGCTTCTTCATGATCTCCAAACTAAAATGGCTTCAGCGCCTATGGAGGTACAGGGGACAGACCAACCTTCACTGATACGGAGAAGGACAACACAGTGTGTGTGTGTGTGTGTGTGTGTGTGTGTGTGTGTGTGTGTGTGTGTGTGTGTGTGTAAAAGGTGTAAACTGGTCGATACTGCTTTTGCCCATCTTCAACTGTACATATTGAGAGGTTTCTGCCACGAAGGGTAAACTGAGGTAACAAGTTATTTTCAGCTTTCTGAAAATCTGAAAGGCAAAAGAAATGAAATAAAACATACATTAATAAAAATGAAGAACAAATCCGAGATGAACTGGACAAACAGATCGAACCCTGTGCTATTCGATCTAACCCCACATTAAAGGAAAGGTTCTCTGGAAAATCAAATTTACATAATTTTTCATATAGTCAAAATGATCAGCCAGGACATGTTCGGTGTCTATAATACTAACAAATTAAAGTGTTTAAGTATTTCACCGTTTCATATCAGTATAACATCCCAATTTCTGTTGGAATTCCAGTGTTACATCATGGGAGGCGGGGCCTAACATAATGGGGAATAATATACATACTGGAGGTCCACATTTAGCTTAAATTTATACACTGCTGTTACTATTTTACAAAATGTTTGATCTAAAAATGAAATTATGTACAATGATGTCATTAGAAGCAGATTTTATGTCTGTATTTATACAAATAAATATATACATTATTTGTGGTGAGACCTGGCTACAGTGCAAAACTAACGAATCAAACACTCGACACCAGATGTGTCTTGCATGATCAAATACACACTTAGGTAAGAGGAACATTGTTTACTTTCCATTTTTTTGTACACAACCACCCAATTAAAACACACTGATATTAAAAGGTCATGAGGTACCTGTTCACCGAGCTGCATTAGATCCTTCTGATCCTACAGTGTTATTCGCATTGGTAAGAGACTGTTCCTTCAGCACTGGGTCTGAAGAGGAAACAGAACAGTATTAATCAGAGCTGACGTCCTCGTCCTTTTTCGCCGACTGGACTGTTGCCTGCCCTTAGCAGTAAAGAAGAAGGCTATAAATTAGCCTGTACATGTGTATAGAAGAAACAGGTAGACAGAAAATGCTCAGTGTAAGGAGACTTGGGCCTAAAGTTGAAATTCTACTGCAAAATACTAAACAAATACATGAATATATCTGTACAGGGCAATACTGTATATAGAGATACACGGATAATGAGAACATTGTAGCAAATAAAAAAAGGAAGTGCAATCGAAAGCATGTCTTTATTTTTAAGTAATCCGTTATAATTATACACTGGGTTGAAAGGTACTATTATTGCTGATTGTTGTTACAAACATTGTCTTAATAATCACATACTACAGCTACTAATGCTCAACAGTAGTCCTAGACTGCTCCCTATTCATTAATGAAAAGATAGAGGTGGGCTGACAAAATCTGCATAGTAACACATGGGCTACATTCAAACACCGTCGATGTTGTAAGTTTACCCTATAAACTGGCCAATCGCTGTAGTTACAAGGTGGATGTAACAAGACGCTAGCAACTTTGTCTATTTATCTGTTGCTTGGAGCAGTCAAAACAAACTGTGTTTCTCTCTCCAGATTCATATAAACATTTCATGTCATTAGCCATTCCATTAGAGGATTAAAAACAGCTGCACATTGTGTTAGAATAAATCCGATACAGCCAAGATATCTAAATATTAAATACTATATGCTTGACTTATTCTGCCTTTTCATTGTTTAAGATGTAAAACAAAAGGTCACAATGTAATCAGTAGCAAATTGCGGTTGTGTAAGATGAATACAACGCTTGTGTGCATGCTGTTATAGGAAAATAATCAAAGTCGCAGTGGTGCGATCCGGCCCCTCATGAAGCAGAGTTACTGTTACCATCGAAGTTGATGATTTTACAACAATTTGCCAATGATTACATTTTATTATTTAGTAAAGAATTACATTTGGTACTTTTTGTCCATTCGGAGTTACATTTAACGTCTGCAAAAACGTACAGAACCCTTCCATACATTTTTTTTTTTTACCATAGCAATGATTATATATGTGTTTTTGGTTAAATAATGACAGTCTTTTTTAACTGTTTTATTATTAGGCTTATATTATGTGGAGCGACTGCCACACAAGTCCCTCTGTAAATTAATATTAATATAGGCCTGTAAATTGAATTACAGCTAGAACTACTGTCATTGCTGTTAAAGAAAATTAATGACCAATGAAAAATTCAACAGCACTGTGGTATATTTTATATAACATTTAATATACTAAACAAACTAGTTCCGCTTACAGCCTCGGTTAGCTTTTAATTGTACTATTGATACTGTGCATCATCGTCTCACATTTAAACACACATCGAGCAAAAAAAAAAGATTTAAGAGAGACAGCATGTGCTGTTACGTAGCTAACAGCCAGGAATACAACAGGCTTTATAAAGTCCTGATCAGAGCCTGGGAATAAAAGGGCTCGCTTATTTTGTTTGTTAAAAGACCAAAGTCCAAAACCGGCAAGCAAACAACATGCAGTGTCTTTCTGTTGCTAGCAGTAACTACACCAAGGTGTTCAGCAGCCAGTGACGCAAAAGGTGTTTTTATATATGTATAGATTAGGAGGTGCTATATATATTTATATATATTAGGAGGAAGCTAGAACACAAAGCTAAGGACATTAGCTCACAGAAGTAGGGGTGCTCCATGGCTTCGGTGGCGGTGAGTCTCTGCTGGTGGTCGTAGCGCAGTAGTTTATCCAGCAGGTCCAGAGCCTCAGGACTCACCAGGTGCTGATTCTCCGTCTGTACAAACTGCTCCCAGCACTTCCTCGTCTGCCTGCAGCACAAACACACAGAGACGAACCGATCAGCACCTTAGACCACACACCACCTGGCTCAGCATGTCACTGTACAGAATAATCTCCATCCAAGGCCCTGTTCCAATTCACACCCTTATTGACTTTCCCATAACGGTAGAGTCACGGACACCAGTAGTCAACTAATTATGAGTAATGGAGCACCCATAATATAACCATCTAACTGATTTGTAAAACTGTACTCAAACATTACCCATAGATTTTTTTTTTTTTTTTGGCCTGGCAATTTGAAGCTTTCATATTTTACATCATACCACAGCAGTGCTGAATTATCAAATCTGATCAGAACGTTCTATAAAAGAAAAAAAAAACCCAGTTTTTATATTAATGTGCTAATATGTTTCTAATCTTTTCTATAGTGACAGCTTACACAGGGAATTGTATGTCAGATGTTGACATATTGTATGTTTAACTGTTGATATGGTGATGTTTTCTGTAAGGAGACGTTTAGTATTTTTGGAAGGAGTCTCCAGTGCCAGCGTAACAGGAAAAGCTGTAACTTAAAGTTTTCCTTCACAGGAAAGTCTACAGGATTTCTCAGTAACATGGCAACATCATATTAACATCAAGAAAGAAAAAGAACTCGCCACGTAGCCCAAGAAGAAAAATTACATCTGTTTTTAAATTGGTGTCCAGTTAAGAAAAAAAGTAAATATTGTGCAACTTTTTTTAAACACGTGGTTGAATAAAATACTACTCTAAATCATTTAAAAAAGTGACTGGGATCAACTTTCTTCAAATAATGTAGCAGCATTGTTTAGGCAGCATTTAAAAGTAATTATGTCAAGAGTGAAATTAATTTTGTTTACACAGTTGCCCATAATCTGACACACTGCGTGATTTCGCGTTGTCTTCCGACTCAGCTCTACACCGCCTGACCCTCAGGCAATAACACACAGCCATAAACACGGCGGTGTAGCTCAAGCGCCTCCTGTTGGTACTCACTGGCCAAGCAGGTCCTTAAAGCGTGGGTCCAGTTCAATATGGTATTTGCGCAGGTAGCCGAAAAGCTCGTCGGTTCCGAGGACTTTAGCAATCCGCACCAACTGCAGGCAGAGCAAACATTTTTTAAAAATCATGCTGCATTTTTATCTAGTGTTAATGTGGACGATTCTTAAACAGGTGGGATACAGCTGTTAATATTAATCACAATTAAACGATTTGTAGAGTTACAATCTGAAAAAGATACTAAAAATAAACATGTGAGAGCACACAGTAACTGTAGTAATGGAATGCATCAAGTAGTGATACCAAGAACTGTGTATATTTTATTAAAATTTGTCATAGTGAAAAAGTGTGCTTTTATTAACTTAAAGCAGCAGCGAGAATAACAACACACAATAACACAGCATGTTAAATCAATATCAGATGTTATGAGATGATGAAAAACATCAAAGCAATGGTGTATATGTGTACACACACACACACACACATTATATATATATATATTTATTTGTGTGTGTGTGTGTGTATATATATATATATATATATAAAAATACTCTGTCGACTATGTAATTACAATTACCAGTTATACTCAATAATATTCAGGATTTCTCAAGCAGCTAAATTTCTTGATTGAATTGATTTCTGTTTAAATAATGTATTCTTTAATAAGGATCAACTGAGTATAATTTTGTCCTACATTATGATAACTGATAAAATTCAAACTACTCTTTGACTTTGATTCTAAAAAATGTTCATTTATTCAGACGTTCGTTCCCGACAGCTCGCTGATTTTTCCTCCCGCACCTGATCATAGTTATCCTGACCGTGGAAGAACGGTTCCTTCCTGAAAATCATACTGGCCAGCATGCAGCCCAGACTCCACATGTCCAGACTGTAGTCGTACATCTGCACACACACAAAAAGGCCATAAATGCAGATGTAAAATGTAAATGCAAATGTAAAGACTAGACCTGTCTGAATTGCTGTTCTGGTCTCAGTATTTACACTGCGGATTCAAAAGGTGCATCAGGAAACCGTTATTCTGCAATGGCAACTGATTCACTATTATCTCACACACACACACACACACACACACACGTCTTTTATTACTAGTGTAATATTATTAAACGATCTGAACCTTCACCTGCTTGGAAAAAAGGCCAACCGTTGCATCGTAAATGTTAATATTAAACAAGAACATGGTGGATACTATCAAAATGGTGGATACTATCAGCCAGGAAAATCTCCATATGAATGAGATTATGATGAATAATTATAATCATTGTCAAGTTCTCAATAATCTTTTATCACTATTTTTAAATACTGACTTACAGGTGCTTGTAAAATGACAAATACTGAACAGTGTGTGAAGATAGTGAACAATCTTTAATAACACGATTTAGTTCAGGCTAGTCATCTTGTAAACATAAAAATAACTGTTGTATGAGCTCTCGGAGCAGAAGAGCTACAGATAAGCATCATTTTCTCAAAATGTCTGCTATTAGAACAAACAAAGCCATCTCTTTAACAACACCTTGATTTATATATTAGCTGTTTGAGATAGATGCAGTAACAAGAGTACAATTGCAAAACCTCTGCAAAGATAAATAAAAAGTGATATTTAATATACAACATAAGACATCTGCTCAAATTTAAGATTGCAAACTAAGACGTGATGAAGCATCTCTTTTTTAAAATTTAAAATAATACTACAACCCAAACTTATTAAACATCTTTTCTGGCATCAATACAGATGGCTGTAATACTAACAGCAAGGATTAATTTGAAAATTGCCCCTAGGTAGCAGACAGAATATTAAATACAGGAACTTTAATAGCAAATCCTTAATCAAAAGAAGGTTGATTTTTATATTAATGTGTCTAACCCCTTCTGAAACACAAGACTGCTTTATGAAACACAAAATAACAGTCGGGAGTCATAATTAATAAGTTAATCAAATCATTAAGACGTAAAGCGTGAGGTAACGTCTTACCTGGTAATCCACGAGCAGCTCAGGACCCTTGAAGTAGCGAGACGCCACTCGGACATTATACTCCTGCGCAGGGTGATAGAACTCAGCCAGACCCCAATCTATCAGCCTCAGCTACACACACACACACACACACACACACACACAAATCAATCACCATCATACTGCCACCTGGTGGCTCATACATGCCATGACATTAGATAAATAACCTGATACATGTTGGAAAATTAATCTGTTAATGCAGCTGGAATTAAAATAAGGATAAAATAAAGCAGAAATACAGATGTGTCCAGATGTAAGAGTGGAAACTAAAGCTGGTTTAGTCAGTGTCTGGGAACATATCAATAAATGTGACTAAACGGTCACTAAAATAGATGCTCTGGAATGAGTGAATAAACATTTCAACGTGCTCCGTCAAGAAGAATCAAGTGGAAAGGTTCTCTAGGAGGAGGCGGTCCTCCCTGTCTTACACTTATTTTGCATGTACACAAACAGCCCATACAAGAGCTAGCTATAAATAAACATGATGTGACGCATGAGCTTGAAGGAGTAGGAGAGTTTTTAATACAGAAGAGAAAGAAGAGAAGGTTCATGTTTGACTCAAAGTTTCCATCATCACATAAAACAGCTTACACTATAAAACTGGTAACGATAATGAGAGTGGAAAAGAGGAGCTTTGGGAAGAGGTCTGGATTTGGGGGCATGGGACTGAAAGCTGCAAACATGCACATAGTCTGAACATAGTACACATCAAGTGTGAAAAATATGCAATATACTAGTGTGTATATGTACAGGCATATACAGTAAGGATGGGAATTTCTATATCGGTGCCACAACGAGATTATAAATGGATCTTGATTTTTTTATTTTATTGTCTATATTATGTTTTTTTTTTCCTAGTAACAACTGGCAGTGTTTAAAGCATTTAATTTATATTCAGCATAAAATCTAATTTATTTCCATTACACCTCTTTGGAAAAAATGTCACTCAAACTTTTATCATATTTACATATTACAGGGCAAAAATCAACATCTGACTAATTAAGATCCCATTTAGTCACTTAACATTACACATGCTGGCTAAAATTTCAATTTATAGAAATATAAAAACTAATGGTTCCATGTGACTGAATCTCAAACAGTGTTCTATCAGGTATATATCACACTAAATAAGCACTAAAGATGATGGATGTTTATATGGCTTGCCCAAGACGATACATAAAATCACATGAAATATCAGTGAGAGGAAGACATGGCTGTGGGTAAATAATAATTTAACAGCCCAAGCTGTATTTTTCAAAGACTTTGCCAATCATTTATGTATGAACCGACAATGATTCTAACGTTTTGTGAACTGATGCAGGTATAGAACATATAAGCTATAAGCTACATAGATAATACTAATATTACAAAATAGCAAACAAACAAAACAACATAAACAGTAAACAAAAACAAATCCAGCGTTCAACAACAACAAAAAAATTTTATATTAATATTTGTGATAAACAATTCTTCTGCCAGACAATGTAGTGTGTTAACAGTAAGCTTTGGTTACTAAGAAACATAAAGGGCATTTTTAGGGTTTAGGGCTTGCTATAGACCAGACGATCGCAAACGTTTTGCAGCCAGGAACAAACTTAACTACAAAAAACATTCTAAGGACCGCTGCAGTACAGACATGAACATTATTTAAATGTGTCAAGTAATATTTGATCTATTTATTAGAGCCATAGAGCTCTCTTCCTGAACTTTCCATTGATAAAGTCTGAGATGATGTTGGTGCTTGGACCCCTAAATATAATACCTTATATTTATAGACAATGAGGGATGTGATTTCCACCACTGTAACTAAATATTTTTTTAAAATCACGTGCCTGGCTATGTTTTGTTATAGATAGAAAACAATGGCTTCAGTGCCACATGGCTCAACCAATCAGATTTTAGAAATGAAACGAAACGTAATTTCTATGCTAGAAGTCTATAAACATTTAAAATGAACAACCAGCACCTTTAACGTGAACAAACCTACACAAACATGTGTCACTTGCTAGCTGGAGAAAACATGCTGCTTACACACACACACACACACACACACACACACACACACACACACACACACACACAAACTTCTACATGACTTTTCAGACCAAGTGTGAGAAAAGTGTAGAACGAACCTTCCTCAGCTGATGATCGATCATGACGTTGTGGGGTTTGACATCACGGTGCATGATGCCCATACTGTGGCAGTAGTTCAGGGCCTACACACACACACACACACACACACACACACACACACACACACACACACACACACACACACACACACACACACACACACGTAAATACACTAGTGGTGGAAATCTGGATAAAAAGCCATAACAGCTAAAATTTCTTACCTTTAGTAGTTCGTACATGTAATAACGTATATCGAAATCTGTTAACTTCTGGTACAGCTCCTACACAGAGACAAAGGACTTATCACAAGTAGAAGACTATGGATATTCCGCAAATGTCAAATAAAATCTACAATTACACACATCAAGTGAATGCTTTATGTTTTTGAACCACAAACAACTTGATATATCAACTGTACATATTTCTCATTGTGTTTATTCTATACACCAAATAATACAGTTCTCTTTAAACTAATCACTACACTACGACTGACAACATCCAAGTTTGTCCATCCAAGTGTACCTTTACTGCATTTACTGCAGTGTAGCTTTACCTGTATCTAGAATAATAATTCTGCACCTTTCAGATTAAAAATTCTTTTCAAATTCACCTGTTTTTCTGTGGCTTTGTGTATCATTATCATTTTTATTTGCTCTGTTCTGTGGATTACTGTCCCTGTTCTTGTTCTGGTTCAGGTTTTTATGTCATTGCACTTTCCCACCACTGGATGATTATTAAAGTGTCGTCTTATCTCTTCGCTAAATTTACTGCGGTTTTAAATCCTCAATCAGGAACTTGTGCTTTATTTGGAAAGAGAACCTTTTTTTTTTCCTTTCTTTATTTTATTTTTTAAACACTACTAGTAAAAAGAACCTTAAAAGGAATATGTTTTTATTATTATGTTAATATTAAAATAATATTAAAATTAATATTGTAATATTAATTTTTAAATATTATACTGAATTTAGAGTAACCAGGAGACAAGTAGACATATAGTACAGAAAAAAAGTAGACAGGTGGGGCATAAAGTGGAGGAACTGAATATCTGTCAGGGCTTAAAAACAGTAAAACACTAAAAAATGTGTGTATGATAGATTTGAGTGTCATATTAAACATTCAGCAAAGTCTGATGGGAAAAAATATATGACATGACAAACCAGTGCTCAAACAGCTGATATTGAGAATCAGAGAGAACTGAGAACAGTTTGGGAGTGGTCTAATATTCTAGTATACGGATATTTCTGAAAACTGTATTTAAAAAAAATAAATAAATAAATAAAAATTTTGCATTCTGATGTCAAAAAAAATCTCTCCACACAAATGGTGTTTTTTTTTTCCAGAAAACATCCACACCAAAATGAAGTTTCTCCACTTTGGAGAAGTTAGTCCTCGCTGCACAATGAAAAGTCCAGGGGGCGGAGCTGGACCTGATCCAACTCCTCCTATAGGTCGAACCTCTAACCCCTAACCCACACAGTGATGTACAACAGGAAACAACACACAGGTGTGTCTACCTTGAAATCAGTGTTATTGATGCACTCGAAGACAAGAGCAGGAGTTCGAGACTGCAGCGAGAGACACAGGGAGGAAAAAGAGAAGGAAGAAATTGTCAGAAATTATCAACAGGAATATTTTCAAAACTAAAATTACAAACACAGCTACACATTATATGACAATAGCTCAGGTGCCAGAGCAGGAGAACGATCATAGACCCTGACAGCAGAAGCATCTGATTTCACGCTAATTTACCCCACATTCTCACTAGCAAGGGCAAGCTGCTTGTTTGTGCATCAAACAGTAAACGGGAACGAACTGCTGGAACTGCAGTTAGCTGTGAGTGGGGAACTGAAGAAACATTGGACCACACAAACCATGAGATTGGTCCGAGGAATCATTTGAGCCAATAGCTTGGATTTGTCACTGTATCACATCAGGCCTCATTTGTATAGAATTGAGAAAAGCTCAAATCAAATGTCGCTTTGTCGCTTGCTAGTGTGAACATTGGGATTGTGTTGGCGATGTTTGCTAGCGTGTCCGAGTTGCCGACGTACCACAGGGTCCTTTACGGTGTCCACTAGCCGGATGATGTTGGTTCCTCCTCTCAGGTTTTCCAGGATTTTGATTTCTCGCTTGATCTTTTTCTTCTTGACAGGCTGCAATCAAAATATCAAGGTACTGAAAACAAGATACTAACATACACGTCTGCGATCAAACTTTAGACCTCCGTAGACCTCGTTTATAATAATAAACTATGTGCCGAGGATGAAAGTGATTCCAGCTTCAAGACAGAGAAAAGATTTTTTTTTATTTAATGCTACAACATCCTTTGTCTGTTTTTTTTTTTTAAACACTCAGAAACATAATTGTAAATTGCTATCTTTAGAATTGCCAGCTTCCTAGCTCCATGGCCAAACTAAGTACAAAAAAAAAAAAAAAAAAATTTCACCAAATACTTTTTACCCTAAATGTAGTGGATTTAGCCAGAAAGAACCCTGTACGAAAGCTTTCTGACAACGCTGCTTGGCCTGGTGGAGTTTGACACAGTCGGTCTGTTCCACACTGTAAACCTACCACCTTCATACAAATCATTCTGTGAACATTATGTGTACATGTTGCAGGTCTCAGTGTTAAATCACCTTCAGGATCTTCACCACCACTTTTTCACTGTTGTTGACATTAATGGCCTCGAACACCTCGCTGTACTTCCCGCGGCCCAACTTCCGCACCAGCTGATAGTCCTCCTGATTACTGCGAGCGAGAGAATCGAGATGGTTACACAGCAAGAGCAACAAATAGCCTGATTTCAACCAAATCTCTCAAATTTCTTGGGGAAGAAAAAAAAAAAAAGAAAAACAGAAAGCCTGGTTACTCAGATCTTTACAATGGAAGTCTAAGGGCAGTTGCTGAATTCTGTCAATACATGTTTGAAATATGCATCTATATAACACAAACTGAACTTAACATGACAGCTAGTCTCATCAAAGCTACTCTTATTGCATTTTATCCAACTTTCCAACGCTTAACAATAACAATAACTCCAGTTACTTATGCTTTCCCTTAAGTTTTGTATGATGCCTGCACAATCAGACACACACAAGCACACTGTTAACGCAAATGATTCCCTGTGAATGTCTCCTTTATTAAAGGAAAAATCCAAACTGAACGACTTGCGTATTAATGTTTTTAAGGAACAGTATTTTGTAATTAAACAAAATGTCTTTGATAGGTCCATTTTCACTTTGATTTCCTGCTGATAGTGGTGCTTGATCTCTTGCTTCATCTCTACCTAAAGAGAGCGATGCAGCGGCGCTTTAGTCCTTTAGTCTGTCCAGTTCTTTCACCTCGTCATCTGTACACTCCGCTCAAACACATCAGCTTCCAAAGCTTCAACGTTCATGCTAATTCCGCCGCTTAACTAGCCGAGCCGAGTCTTTGCTGTAACTCAGTGCATCTGTCATACTGTTGCATTGCATTCTGGGACATTGAATTCAACATTTTCTGCCTTGTACTTTGGATTTCTCATTAATATGATGCTAAATGCCACTGCAAAATGGTGAGTGAGAAAAAGAGCTCTTGTTCTTTTGTTTTTTTTTTTCAGAGCTATCAGTGAAACTTGATGGTTATCCCTTATGTTTGAGATCATTGAAATATGTTCTCCTATTAAACACAACTGTAACTGTGCTAGCAATGTCACGTACATCAGTGCGGCACATAACTGGTATTTTCTCTCAGGAATTACAAAAATACAGCATCAACCAACAAGTTAGCACCAGAATCACTCAACACATCACAAATATTTTAATATAAACACAGTTGGCACATACGGTTCAGGGTGGAGTTTTGCTTTAATGCATAAAGTATAAAGATGTATAGCTGTATATGTTAATGAAATTATAAGGATGTACGAGTAAAAGCCTTTAATTTTCTCAGCAGTTAGCCTACAAAATTCTGAAATATTCCTTCAATTCCCAGGAGTTTTCCTCTTATACATCAGTGATATGTAATTAAACATACGATCTGTGTTCTCTCCTGAAAGATCACATGACCGGACATGTATACTGTCACACCGACGCTGACTTTGTTCAGGAAATGAGACAGTTTGAAAGTCAGTATTGGGTCAAATGTCACAGGCATAATGCTGCAATAGCTCCTAACATTAGTAATGGAGTCAAAGCCATGATGATCCAGATGATCTAATTCATCCACAGCAGTCCAGATAATTACACCCACTCTTACTTGTTACATTTGATTCAGAAGAATTGCCTGGTGGTCGTGTATTGATGTTTTAGTGTTAGTGAACATGCAACAGCACAGAGAATGCACTCATCCATCAAATTCTGATTGATCGCATCTGGTAAATCTGCTTGATCCAAGTTAGATGACATGCCCTGTTAATGAACATTTCAGTGAATGTACAGATGGAAAACTTACAAACTGAAAAAAGAAAGAGAGAGAGAGAGAGAGACTGCTTGGTTTCATACTCACCTCCAGTTTGGCACATGAGCTTCATAATCCCAGTATTCTCTGCTCTTCAGAGTGTTCACATCGGCGTAGACCCGAGCTGTGCTGCCCGCCACCGGGCCAGGCATGGTGGCCAAAAGAGGCGATTATCTGTTAGAGCAGATATCCACAAGGCTCTGGAGAACTCAGCTCAGGGTTTTCATCGCCTTTTCTCACTCCCCTGAGTGTGTTTGTGTGTGTGATCTAATGCTTTAACTAAAGACTGCAAAATGTAATCACAGTTTCACACTTCCCCCAGAGACAGTTTACTGGGGATCCCAGACTGAGATGCAGCTGTAGGAAAGGAAAAGATAAATATACAAATATGAAGGAAAAAAAAACAAAAAAAACTGGGGTTGATGGAAAGAATGTAAAGGATAAAGACAGTGTTTGGCTGTCCAAATTCAAAACAGATTTCTTTAAAAAAAAAAAAAGAAAGAAAGAAAGAAAAAAAAAGCACCACAAAAAGAGCAGGCAAAGTCTGGAGTTCTCTAAATAAATTATCTCAGGCTAAATCATCAACACAAGTATGTAGATATGGAGAAAATCGCCTGGGTTGACTTTTTGTTCTGTTAATTTCATTAGGCGTTACTCACACCACCGAAGAAGAAAACCTCCCGTGTTTGTTTCGTACCGCACTAACGAAGAAGAAACCGCTCGTGTATTTTTTTAAGGAACGCAAAGTTCCAATTTCCAATTTCTCTGGCAGTTTATTTCGCTGAATTACATCGTCGTTTTGTCTGGGGGAAAAAACCAAACCCTAAGCTTATGTCTTATGTGTGTAATGTTCACTTTCGTTTTGCAGCTTGTTTACATTGACTGGCTAATAGCTAACAAGCTAACTGCGAAGGACGGTAACCGGAACACATCCAAAGTAACGAAGTTGGCTCGCGCAAAACAAGTCCCCTGCTTCGGAATAACTGAACCGGTCCATCGGCTAAAGGGAAAGAGGGGGTGCGATAGAAACCGATGGCGTTAGCTAACCTACTCACTCAGGCTGTACGAAGTAAACTCGCTTTCCAAAAGAAACTTCTTAGAGACGTAATTGTGGCAAACTTCTGAAATCCCGCCCCGAGCTCCCTCCTATATAGAGTTTTTGGAGGGATTTCTTGAAAACGCCCCCCAACCAGCCTGTACCATACAGCTACGGTATATATGGTAACATAGGGAAACGGATTGTAATACAGCGACCCGGAAGGAGACTGTAGCGTTCGGGGATGAGTACCCGGAAGTGGTCCAAAGAGGTTACCATGGTGACCAATTATTTCTTATCAGTGTGTGGTTTGAGTTCAATAATGATCAAATCTACACCAAAATATAGATTTACAGAATATTTTTTAAAATAATTGTATTTTTTTTTTTTATTATAAAATTGTGTTAGTTTATATGTTCGTTTTATGTTGGAAAACTTTACAACTTTTAATTTGAAAAAGATTAGATATTAAAAGATATTAGATATTAAAATATATTTTAACTAATTCTGTACAATAGATGTACCATACATTATGACAAGATTAAACATATATTTGGACTCCAGCTATAATTGCTGAAATTAGCTTTGTTATCGCTGTATTAGCATATTTGCAAACAAAATTGAAGTGAAATACAAATAAAAACATTTTAGAGGAGAAACAGAAAAAGAAAAAAACACTACAATAACAAAGTTGCATAAGTGAACACACCCTTTTAGAATTGGGGATGTGGCTGTGTTCAGAATGAACCAGTGACATTCAAACTCATGTTCAAAAGTAATTATCATACAGCTGTCATCAATGAAGTGTTTCTGATTAACCCCAAATAAACAGATGTTTCTGTAGGATTTTCTTGACATCTGAAGCCATGGACTGCAAAGATCTTCCAAAGCATGTGTGGGATCTCAGTGTTGAAGGTATTGATCAGGAGAGGGGTACAAAAGAATTTCTGAAACATCAGATGGACAATTGAACACTGTGACAAGTGAAGAAAATAGGGCAAAAAAAAAATTAATAAATAAATTTTAAAAAATGTGTTATGGTCTGATAAGACCAAGGTAGACATTTTTGGGCGTAATGCTAAAAGATAAGTACAGCATAACCACAGTGAAGCATGTTGGTGGCAGCATCATGCTACGAGGCTACTTCTCTTCAGCTGGGACTGGGGCTCTAGTCAACATAGAGAGAATCCAAATATCTCTCTAAGTATCTCCAATAGCTCCAAATATCAATCTATTTTGGTACAAAATCTGCAAAAATTTCACCTTCCAGCATTATAATGACTCCAAGCACAAATCCAAATCAACAGAGGAATGGCTTCAGAAGAAGAAGATCAACGTTTTGGATTGGTCCTGTCAGAGCCCAGATCTAAATCCTATCAAAAACCTGTGGAATGACTTGAAAAGGGCTGTGCACAGGAGATCCCCTCACAAAAACATCACAATTTGGAATAATATTGTGAGATTAAGATGTGTTAAGTTGGCACAATCTTACCCAAAAAGACTGAGTACTGTATTAAAAGCAGAAGGTGGTTTAATAATGCATTAGTGGAAAGCTGGAAAAAGATCTTGGTTTCATTTTTTCCATCACAAAAACCTGCATGTTAACAAGCCCCTGCACTCTGATGATGATGATGATGATGAAGTAGTAGTAGTAGTAGTAGTATGTAAGTGGTGTAGTAGATTTAATTGCAGCACTGCCTTTCCTTTAAGATCATTATAATCATTTCTGATAATCAAACTAATGTGTACATTATTGAATTTTATTTTAATTTTAATTGTTTTATTCAGCAGTGAAATAGCCAATTAACACAATGTACATTTGCATTTAACTGTGAAATGCAAAAATGTATTAAGCTAATTTTATATAAACTGGTTGAACAGAAACCGAGTTACAGCTGATTTTATCCGGATAGAAACGCATCTGTCCATAGACTTTCATTGGCTTACAATTGAATCTGTCCCCTAGCAATATGTCGGACGCGTTGACGTGTCGCGTGTTTTCCGGTAGCAACAGCGGCGTCTTCCGGTTTTTTTTTCCCCCAAACTCTCCATAGCGACCGCTACGTTTACGTTAGCAACCATGGCGGAGAGCAAAGAAACTGTTACCGAATCAGATTTAAAACAACAGGTGGAAGAGTTAAGGTAAGAAATTTGAAAGAAACAAACAACAGTCTTAACGCTCCTAAAATAATCCTGAAATTTTTAAAACGAGGAGTTTGAATTCTTGAATCTGATTGGTCAGACGGTGTTGATTAATTTTCTATGGCAGCAATTACAGGTTTATATTAATGCACTTGTTTTTATTACATGATTCTTTCATTAGTAAACACTAATTCACAGGGAAATGGTATGACAGACTCTCTGAATAATCTAACACTAATAATAAACAGAATAACAAAATAACAATGTGTTATTTAGCAGAAAAATGCATGATCATTGATATTTTTCTGTAAGGAGACGTTTATTTAACATTTTAAGAAGAAGGCTCAGGTGTCAATACTTTGTGACAGTCAGTAAGTCTGACATGGCAGATGTTCTCCAGATGTTCCTCTTGAAGCTCTTGGGAAAAAAAATCCCCAAAAGGACAGAAGCTGCAGGACAAAGCAAGACTTCGGGTGTCTTATGACTAACTGCACATTTTCTTCCTCCTTCTTTCTGTGTCTTATTCATGTCTCTGAATCGCTGCTGTTTGTGTAACTTGTGATCTACCAGACGCTCAAATGCAGTTCTTCAGACAGAGAACGAGATGTTTGAGAGCTTCCTCAGTCGGCTGGATTCTCTCAGCCTGGCCTCACAGCTTGAGCCCCAGATGGAGAAGGGAGCGGTGATTATATCATGATGGTTCATAATGTTAATGGTTAAATATAAAAATGTAATTTCTGTGGAGCTGAACGTATTGCATAGCTTCTGTTGTTTGCACAGTTATTTTGCAGGTGAATCACAAAAAGTGGATAATTCCAAACAATTTTTTTTTTCTGTGACTGTGGTGTAAGGGGCATGGAGAGAAATCCGAAAGCAGCGGAACATCTCAGGAGCCACCGGATCTCCTGAAACTGGAACAGAAGTATGACATTGCAGTGTGTGAGCTGGAGGAGATGAAGAAAGAGCTGGAGCAGTTCAGCACAAGTTTATCAAGAAATGTCAAGTATTATAAGGTTAACATTTAATCAGTGAATAGTATTAGTGGTTAGCACTGTTGCCTCACACCTCCATGGATGGGGTTTGATTCCCGCCTCTGCCGTGTGTGTGTGTGTGTGTGTGTGTGTGTGTGGAGTTTGCATGTTCTCCTTGTGCATCAGGGGTTTCCTCTGGGTATTCTGGTTTCCTCCCCCAATCCAAACACATGCATTGTAGACTGATTGGCATTTTCAAATTGTCCAGTGTGTGTGTGTGTGTGTGTGTGTGTGTGTGTGTGTGTATTCAGTGGTGATGATTTGGTACCCCCTGCTCCAGGCTCCCTGTGAGCCTGTGTAGCAGTACAGGAAAAGCAGTACAGGGAATGGATTGATGATCTGGTACAAGTGGTGCAGCTATAGATTCAATCCTAAATACATCAAACTGCATGATGAGCTACACGAGTTCTCACGTGTACAGCTTTAAATCCTTCAACTCGTCAAAGCTGACACTTTATTGTGCGATTCTGAGAGATATACAGCCAGAGCAACCTATAATAGAAATAGGGTGTAGCATACATATTTGGGTTTTTCTGACATATTAGGGGTGTGTATCTCTCTTTCCAAAATGTGTGTCTCAGTATATGATCAATGACTAGAATTATGAAAGATACAGACTGCAATTTAATACAGTACAGTTTAGACAAGAGCAACAATTCTATCTTTACATTTATTGAAGATGTTCTTGGAGTATTGGAGTTAGAACCATGCCATTAGAAATGTGAAATTTAAATGCAAAAAATCTGAATGTGAATGCTATTCCTCTGAATTTGTATCAGACCGTCTGAAATTGGATTTTGAACTGAACTTGGATTTTGTGGTTTGCAAAAGAGCAATCTGAAACTGGATTTCATCCTTTGAGTTGTAGGATTGAACTTTCAAAATTCAAAATTAAGTATTAAATTACATTTTTAGATTCATGTTCAAAAATAACATCCAGGGTTCCGTGTTCGACGGCTTTTGCCTGCAAGTTATTGGGATGTTCTTTTGAAAGTGAATATAAAAAATGGGAGAGTCTGAATGCGTTTTAGAAATGTAGTTCATTCTGAATTTCGAACATTTAATCGTACACCATTACGCATGAAATTCAGTAATGTTTCCGATATTAACTGCGAAAATTCTATTTTAGATGGTATGCTAAAAATGAAAAATAATAACGTTGAAATTCAAATTTCTAAAGGCATTATTCTAACTCTGTAATGGAGGCCCTCTGTGTCTTGGCACAGTTTTGTGGATTCCTTTCCCTCACACACTTCATTGAAATAATTACTTAAATAATGAAATAATTATTCATTAATTTTTAATTAATGGTCAGATCCATTGTTATTTGATTTATTTGAGAAGTGTAATAGTACAGAACTGTTTGTTCCCTGAACCCTAATGGCTTTTCTTTATTATTTACTCAGGCTGCTGTACAGGACTCTGACATGCGGCTGGCAGAAATTAAGAGGGAGAGGCACGACTTTGAACAGTTTGTTGCTAAAACTCGACAGACAACACGGGTTCTGGCACAGAGGGCACCAAAGGTCATCGAGTACATCGAGCGTAAAATAAAAGCAAAAGTAAGCTGAAGGATGTGTTAGGCCTGTGTGGGCAGGTTCGAGTAGTAAGCTGTGCTTGTTATAGGACGATAATCTGAAGTGGAATTACTATTACCACCCTGAAGTGGATTATTTTGTGGATTACATGTTTCTTTGTTAAATATCGACACATTTTTTTTATAAATCTGTTTATTATTAGCCTTAGATCATGTGGCGTGTTCGCCATACAAGTTCCTGTGAAGTTTTTACAGTAGAAAGATATTGTATCAGACAAAGTGTATTAATATAAACCTATAATTTGAATTATATTGAATTATATATTGGCAGAGCTGTTGTTAAGGAAATTAACACCTTCTGACCAATCAGATTCAAGAATTCAAATGTGGTATAAGCAATACTATTCAACACAGATAATAGTGTTATTGTAGAAACGCCAAATATTCAGCACGACCTCTATTACTAGAATTGTCTTAAGTTCATCTGGATAAAATATAATTTGACTAAACACTAAACGTTATTAATCATGATTTCCCAGATTTGTGGTAATTAGAAGGAAATTGCCCCTAATTGTCCTCTAATATGCTCCAAATTGTGTTAAATGGTGAGCAAAAATGGGATGTAGCCAGCAGCGGGTTCTGACCACTGATTTTGGTGGAGCGTAATAACAACATTGCTTCAAACAAAATTAAGTTGAGAGGCTACAACTCATGACTTATGCTGCAGGCTACAATCTAGTGAATTTTTAGCGCAACCCCATAATAGACATTTGAGAGTCAAAAACATACAGTCAGACATACAGACATACTAACAGCTTGTTTTTGAGCGGATTTAGACCTTTGTTTAACTGTGTTCTATAGAGCACTTGTGTTTTACCTGAAGAGGTAATATCATTAACCAGGGTTGCCAGATTTCAGCAAAATTTCCATGAAACTAGCTCCAAAAAATTAGAAAAGAGAGTCATATTTTCATTTACATTATAGCCTTGTTAGCGCAGTAGGTAGCGCGTCAGTCTCATAATCTGAAGGTCATGAGGTCGATCCTCACACGGGGCATGTGTTTCTTGGGGGGCAGTCGTGGCCTAATGGATAGAGTCTCGGACGTGCAACCCGAAGGTGAACCTGAAGGTTGTGGGTTTGAGTCTCAGGTCCGGCAGGGATTGTAGGTGGGGGGAGTGAATGACCAGTGCTCTCTCCCACCCTCAATACCACGACTGAGGTGAGACCCTTGAGCAAGGCACCGAACCCCCCAACTGCTCCCCAGGCGCCGCAGCAAAAAAAGGCTGCCCACTGCTCCGGGGGTGTGTGTGTGTTCACTACTATATGTGTGTGCACTTGGATGGGTTAAATGCAGAGCACAAATTCTGAGTATAGGTCACGATACTTGGCCACAAGTCACTTCACTTATCCACTCCATAATCCTTTCCCTTTCCCAATCTTTGCAATATACAGTATATTACAATTGGAATTTGCTATAAAATAAGATCATTACTTGCACAAAGTATTTTTAAAGTATCCCAAACTGGCTTAATAGCTTAATAATGTCCTGTCTGGTGTTCCTCCTCCACTGAAAGTGTTCATAGAGTGAACATGGGGCAGCGTGATTTATAGCCCAGAGGGCCTCTATTAGTGCTTGTTCTCATATTTGACCACTATGTGTTATTATATCTCTATGGAGCTGCGATTGTGCAACATCTAGAAAGATGCAAATCAGTGGAACATTGGCTTTTATCTGTCAAATAGCAACAGGTAATAAGTATCCTCATTATTATGAGAATTTTATGAAAATTAACATTTGTTGCTAACATTTGTTGCATTGTGGATGATGTACAGTATATGGTGGGGAATTTCCACACCTGCATCACTGGATGGAGCTAAATGGCAGCTCTGGACGTTTATAATTGTTACAGGAAAACCACTTTTGAAAAACAGTAACAATTTTAAATTCAAGATTTGACACTCAAGACTTGACTGCTTTAACCTGCTCCTTGCTGGTTTGATGCACCATTATTTTATTGGAAGCTGGAAATATATAGGACTTTTTCTTCAACCGGTCTCCCCAACCCACTGGCAATGATTAAATCCTATTCATTCCTCGAACCCTTAGATTCACTCTTATGTCTGGACCTGCCAAAAGAATAACTGCACCAAACCCCTATATTTTGTGTAATCTGTGTTTTAATATACTGGGCTAGTTTGACTAGTTTAGACTAGTTTGGCAAAAATCAAGTTTACACATATTTCCTCGGCGTGTAGCTGAACGCTGTAAAATTATGAGGCAGCCATATTGAACATAAAAACTGCCCATTTTTTTCATTAGGGCAAGGGTCATTCTACCACTGAGCCATGACCTCCTGAAGTCTGAAAGCAGAACTTTGCAGAAATGAAATAACACAGATAATAATATAATTCTTTTCAAAATGATATTTTTTCAAACAATAGCTTGTTTGAAGGATTCTTTCCTCATCCATAAGTGCCCAACTTTCTCACTGTTTGCTCCTGCAGAAAGCTCTGACAGAGAGGATGCGTAAGAGAAATACGGTTTTGAGGATGCAAAACTGGAAGCAGCAGCGCATGGTGCATCAGAAGGAACAAATGCAAGAGACGCTGAGCAGGATCGACTTGGAGCACCTGAAGCAGAAGAACATCCAGTGCCGGGAGTTTCTGCGAAAGTTCCAAGAGCAACTGCTGTGTCAAAGAGTGCTGGTTCGAAAGAGCCAGCAAGGCCTGAACGTTTACAAGGTACAGATCCAGAACACAGGCATCTTCCAAGATTTCATATTAAACAGTGTACTATTTCCCTGGAGGGTCCCTGCTCTATTTACTTCATTTGGTCCAAAAGATTGGACCAAATGTGTTTGATTTCGCTACAGCACACGGATCCCAGCCCTGGTCTTGGAGAACCCTACGTCCTACACATTTAAGTGTTTTCCTTGTTTCTTGCACACCTGATTCAGCTAATCAGCCTTTCCTGAGATGAAGCAGGGAAAACACTAATGTGCAGAACAGGGGGGTTCTCCAGGACCAGGGTTGGAAACTAGAAGCATAAAAAAATTTAAAAATTCAGCACTTCAGGATCAGGAGTGTTTTAATTTATTAATGAATGACGTCATGCTTTTTATCCATGTAGAGTTATTTAATGATGCAGAACATCTGGGAAACAAGTCAGTTCCTGTTATCGCTTACAGTACAGCAGCTACAAACAGTTTCCCTCATCATCTTCTCTTTTTTTCTCCTTTTAAGTTAATTAGACAAAAAAAAAACCCAGACAGTTAAGCGCAAAGTCCAGCGTCCTGAAGACTTACTCACTGTTACAAAGTGCTGTTACTGGAGACTCCTTCCATAAATGTTAAATAAAAATCTCCAAGTCCTTTGGAGTCACTTTAAATGAGTGGTTACTATACAGACGATAACATTTTAGAACCAGTGCATTAATATTAACCTGTGTTTTGATATCACAGCTGGCATTATTGTCAGAGCTGCTGTTAAAAGAAATGAATCATCATCTTCTGACCAATCAGAATCGAGTTTCAGTAGAGCTATTATATAAACTTTTAGACATAATGACATATTGTACATAAAATATTGTACACGCGTTGTATAAAGAGCAAATGCACTAATGAAAATCAGAGAAAAAAAACAACTTTAAGAGCAATGGTGGTCAAGCTGGTCAGTTTAAAAAAAAAAAAAAAAAAAAAAACCTGATCCTTTGCACTGGTGCCAGAATACTAAAAGGCATTTAATGTCATTCTTTCTCAGAACATGAACTCGTAAACAGAAGCCTTAATATACACAAAACATGATATTGAGTTGTATGTTTATCACACATTTTTTAAAATGGTGCCAGCCCCAAACCGGTGTCCACCAATGTTCATCATGAACCACTGCTGGGAATATGGAGAGGCTTGTGTTGCTACATCGTGGTGTTTCTCGGTTGCAGGAGCGGCTCAAGAGGGAAATGGAGGAGTCGGAGTCGCTGAGCAGAAAAATTGCTTCACATGAGGAAAAGCTGTCGAAGATCAGAGAGCAACAGCAGAAGGTCGAGAAGGTCAGGATGCTTTCATCTCACCAATTCGCCACTAAATCCTTGACACTTAAGTGCAGCCCTGAAATAACTTTTAAGCAGGGAAACTGATTAGCTACGTATGTGTACGCCTCACTCCTGCTTTTTCACTTTGTAAAATTTTCACAGTAATCTCACAGCATTTTTGTTGAGTAATGTCAGTACGTGCATTGTTCCACAGTTATGATCTTTCACTAAATCTGAAATAAAAATACTTACACTATATGGCTAAAAGTAAGTGGACACCTGACCATTACACCTATATAAGCTTGTTGGACATCCCATTCCAAACGCATGGGCATTAGTATGGAGTTGTGCCTCACTCCATCATTTTGCGGCTATAACAGCCTCCACTCTTCTGGGAAGACTTACAAGGTTTTGGAGTGTGTCTGTGGGTATTTGTGCCCATTCAATCAAAAGAGCATTTGGGAGGTCAGGCACTGATGTTGGACGAGATGGCCTGGCTCCTGGCATCCGTCAAAGCCAGACACGTCCATCAGACTGCTAGATAGTGTGATTCATCTCTCCAAAGAAGATGATTCCACTGCTCCAGAGTCCAGTTGTGACACGCTTTTTTCCAGTCAATGCTTGGTATTGCGTATAGTAATCTTAGGCTTGTGTGCGACCGCTCAGTCATGGAAACCCATGAGCTGTTGTTGCTCCTAGACACTTTCGTTTCACAATAATGCGATAATTTAGTCATGAGTGTGGCTGAAACACCTGAACTCAATAATCAGGAGGGGTGTTCATAATTTTGGCCATATATTTGGTATACTGATACGTTGCAGGGGTTTTTGAACACTGTAAACTTTATTGTGAACACTGTATTTGTACACTTTGTAGACATTTCACCCTTTAGCCTTCATCTGTGTCCTTAATCTAACCAAAACACCACTGCTGGCTAGAGATTATTTCAAGGTTCAGATGTGCCACAGTTGATCATTTTAGAAGTTGATCATTTTATACCTATATAAGTGATCTAAACAGCTTGTTAATGTGTTTAACTGGCTCTCTCTCTATATATATATATATATATATATATACACATACATATATATACACATACATATGTGTGTGTGTATATAAACATAACATACATAACGTTAAAACCACTGACAGGTGAAATACATAAAATTGATTATCTTGCTACAAAGGCAAGTGTAAAGCTCAAGGTCAGACTAGTCTGGTTCTTTCATCTTCAGTAACCGCTTTATCCTGGTCAGGGTCACAGTGGATCCGGAGCTTATACACCCTGAAGGAAACGCCAGTCCATTGCAGGGCATCACACACACACACACACACACAGTCATAGACATTCACACATGGGGCGAGTTAGTGTAGCGAATCCACCTATCTGCATGTTTTTGGGAGGAAACTGGAGAACCCAGAGAAAACCCACGATGACATGGAGAGAGCACTTGAAACTCCACACACACAGTAACTCGAGCTCAGGATCAAACCAGAAAATCCTGGAGTTCTGAGGTGGAAACACTAGCCACTGCGCGCGCACACACACACACACACACACACACACACCATTGAATAAACAAAATGTAATGTGTAAAGATTTGACTTGTTTAATATTTCTTAACTACTGACTGTTTCTGCTTTCAACTTTGGAAATGAGGGCTGAATGTCTTTTCAGACATTTATTTATTTATTTAGTCTTTTTTTTTTTTTAAGTAAGCGGTCCTCTTTCCACAGTATACATGTTCTTGAGTATACATCTCTCTCTGTGTGTCATGTACTCAGGAGCGAGCTCAAGCTGAGGCTCTGAATAAGAAGCTGAAAGCCCAGTTGGCTAATTTCCGCGTCCCTGAGGTCATGAAATACGTTGAGGCCAAGGCCACAAATGATCGGCTCAGGCAGACCGTCAAGGCCTTGGAGCGTAAGGCGAGGATTGCCAAGGTGAGCCAAGAAAAAGAAAAGGCATAAATTAACACACAATTAAAATCTGAGCTATTTATTCTGAAGGACCAAGACTGTTTTTTTTTTTTTTTTATGTCTTTGGTTTTTACAAACTCAGACTGACAACCACTTGTAAAGTATTTTAGTCCAAAATTAAGGATAATCAGTTTGTCTAAAACAATCAGTTTGATACATTTTATACCACGGCGCTGCCGAATTCTCAATTCTGATTGGTTAGAAGGTGTTGCTTAGTTTCTGTAACAGCAATTCTGACTGCAGTGCACCCGCAAAGTTTATATTAATAAAGTTTATCGTTCTAATACGTGAGTGTTTCTATAGTAAGTTTTCTGTGAGGGGATGTTTACTTAGCAGGTATGGAAGGAGTCTCCAGTGTCAGCTGTTTGTTACAGGCAGAGGTAAAGCTGTAGCTTGAAGTGTTCCTACACTGAAAAGTCTTCAGGATGGAGCATTTTGTGCTTTCCTGTTTCTGAACTCTCTGAACTCTGAACTTAGCTACACTGTTTGTCTTATTAACTTCAATACAGAGGAAAATGTACAACTGTTGTCTCTGTACAATCTGCAGATGGCATCGAAGACTAAGAAAAACAGTCCCGAAGAATCGTCCGGCTGCAGCAGGAGTGATGACCCTTCAATCCACTGACCAACTGAAACATCTCTATTTTTAATCATTGCTTCATTGTTATTGTTTTTGAAATGGACTTACAGCATGTACACCAACCCTCCATAAACATGGCTCAAATAATATGCGTTAAAAATCCAAACCACAAACATTATTATTGAGAAAGTTTATTAGTTAGTGCTGTGTATATTAAATGCTACATACAGATATTTAGCATGAATGTCACATCCATCTCCACATGAATTTTTTCTTACTAACTCATCCACAATCTACAATTGGAAAAAGCTAAAGAGGAGTTAAAGTGTGCTGTGGAGCACAAACATTTTAAAAACAGATTACAGGAACTAACACAGCAGGCATGCACGAGGCAGAGTGCACGACCGCAGAGGAAGGCGAGTACGCGCAAAAACCCCTCACCTCAACCCAGAATGTCCCCCTCGACCTTATTACCCAGCATCCCTTCCTCTGTGGCCCTGACCCTCCCACCAAGTATATATATTTATATAGAAATTTTAAACAATATTAATTAAAAAAAAATGAATATACAATGCAAATGTGAAAACAAAACAAAAAAAAAAAAAGGCATAGGTTTTTTTTTTCTTCTTGAATCCCAACTGCCCTTTGAGTCAAACTTTTAATGCCTGGGGGGGAAAAAAAACGCCTCTTGAAACAAACACAAATGTTTAAGAATGTATATGTAAAATATATATATATATGTATATATATATAAAAAAATCAAAGACCACAATATAAACATGGAGGCTATGGATACACCCTGAATCGTTCATGCTTTTAAGGCCAAATGTATCTAGAGCTCCGACCTCCACACGGCACGCGTTAATTATAATACTGCACGGCCCTCAGAGGCCTGCTCATCAATCACAGCCACATGAAAATGGAGGGAAACCGAGAGCGCCACACAACCTCGCTTGTGCAAAACTACCACCGTCACCTTGGAGTTCAAAATTAGGGCCGTAGAGATTTGCGTACATTTATTCTGCACTCACGTCCACATTCGCCCAAGCGCCTAGGGTGCTAAAGAATATGACTTGTTGACTGTCGTAACATGAGTGACACTGAACAACACATATGAGGGGGAATTAACAATCGCATCAACCTTTATAGGCTCCAAGCATATTTTCCCTTCTTACATCATGGGGCGAACAAAAAATTAGCTGTCATACCAAAACAAAAGATGGCATGGGGCGTCATTTTACAGTATAAATGCAGGCAAGTAAACAGGAAATATAATAAATCTATACAGGCTGTAGAAATCTCACACATGCTACTGTACAGAGAAAACACAAATCATATTCAAAGTTTGGTTGACACTAAGGGAGGTTGTGACGTCGACCAATTCTCAAAGCTGGCTCTGAATGAGGAACAATCGAACTCCTCGTCTGTGTGAGGAAGCGAACACGAATCAACAAGGTGCACAAAACTACTCCGTATGACACCATCACCATCACCACCACCATCATCATCATCATCATCAAATGCCTAGGAATCTACAAAGCAAAATAAAAAATAAAAAAAAGGAAAAATGGACATTTAGAGAAAAAGAGTTCCACATAATAAAAAAATCTATAAAAGTTTTTTTTAAGAAAGACTAAAGACAGGACTAGAAAACATGACACATACATACTAACCTATGTACTTACAGTAACACAAAGCTGCTTCAGAACAGTCACACATGTGGGAATATGAAAACTGTATGTATACATGAGTGATGTATATATTTCTATATAGTATATATTTATGTATATTGCAGTGAAATGCAGAGACTGTGATGGACTACCTGGTTAACATCATGCCCTTCTGGGGTGTCATACAGTACTTACTCTTTTTTTTTTTGGTACATACAATTTCTGCCACATCAAAGGGCACACATATACAAGGACACACACTTACAGACAGCATGAACAGTTCATAATATCGTAATAGCACAATATAGGCTAACCCCCATCTGTTTCGGAACATCTGGTCAGCTACGTCGAGCTGAGGTGTCTAAAAGCAGGCAATACAGTTTGAAACAGTGATGTGAGTACATATATACAGTATTCTTCATTTCAGAGCATGGCTAGGGACTGACCAATCTCCCCTCAATTCATTCTTGATTGGTAGAAAGGGATCTGTAGCTGCAAATGAAACGCCAAGGAAGCACACAAACTAGATCTAAAATGCACTACCTACTGACTATATTTTTTACTTTTTTTTTTTTTTTTTTTTTTAATATAAAGTCCAGAGCTCTGACAGATAAAAGAGTGATCGAACTGGATACTAAACTGAAAGACTGGCATAAAGACTCCAGAGGTGAGCTATTTCTTCATCTCTCACAGCTTTAAAACAGCTCCTACCCCTTCGCTCTCCCTGTTTGCTCACCTTGGAAAGTTTTTGTCCTTCATTATTTTCCTTTGAATTGTAACAAAATGGAGCTTTAATCAAGGCTGGAAGGAGAACGATGCTTCTAATTTTCAGCACCTATTGCTTGTCCAAGATGAAATGGTATACAACGGAATAATGAAGTAATTTACGTATACATAGGTAATGAAGTGATTATATCACTTGCTTAGTATTTGGAGCTATCTAAAAACAACAAAAGAAAACAACATGAGTTACTGAATAAGTGAAGAAACGGGGTATCCGCCTCCTTCAGCAGTGTGTTGGACCGTGTGCTCCTGGAGCAAGCCGAGATCAGCGAAGCGCTCTCCGCACCACACACACTTGAACTGCGCATCCCTGGAGTGAACGCTTTGATGTTTGGCAAGGTGCTCACGCTGCTTGAAGCCCTTATCGCAGCTGGCGCATTTGTACGGCTTCTCGCCGGTGTGGACACGCCGGTGGCGGTTCATCTCGGACGAGTATTTGAAGCGCTTCTCGCAGTCTGGGCACTTGAGCGGCTTCTCTCGCGACGGGTCGCAGCGGTGCTGCACGAACTCGGACGACGAGAGGAAGCGGCGGTCACATAGCGAGCACTTCAGAGGCTTCTCGTTACAATGTGTTGTTTGGTGGCGCTGCAGCGTTGCTGCTTTCTTGTAGGCCTTACCGCAGACGTCACACTTGTACGGCTTGTCCGGGTTGGTGGGCGTGCTCGAGCTCTCGCCGCACTTGTGCCGTAGCAGCTCGCCCGACTGGCTGAAACCCTTGCCGCATGAGGCACACTTGAACAGGTTGTCCATGCCGTGCACGTGCTGGTGGTAAAGCAGGTGTGACGGCTGCAGGAAGCCCTTGTCACAGAGGTTGCACTTGAAAGGTCGATCTCCGGAGGCCGTGTGCGTGCGGCGGTGACGCACGAGCGCATACTGCTGCTTGAAACTCATCTGGCAGTCGTCGCAGTGATACGGTCGCTCCTCAGAGTGTGTGCGCTCGTGCTGGCGCAGGTCGGACGGCCGCTTGAAGCCCTTGCCGCACGTGGCGCAGCGGAATGGCCGCGCGCCCTGAGGCTGACACTGGTGGTGCAGCAGCTCGGACGACTCCTTAAAGTGCAGCTCGCACACGTTGCACTTGAATAGGTGCTCACCCGAGTGCGCGTACATGTGCCGCACCAGGTGTGAGCGGTGCTTGAAGCTCTTTTCACACACAGCGCACTTAAACGGTCGCTCTGAACTGTGCGTGCGCTGGTGGTGCTGCAGGTGCGACTGCTGGCTGAAGCTCTTGTCACACGTCTCACACTTGAATGGCTTCTCCCCCGTGTGCACGCGCTCGTGCCGTGTCAGTTCTGACAGATGCCGGAAACCCTTTGAGCACACAGAACACTTGTATGGCCTGTAAGGAGCTGAGGACTCGAAGGTGGGCTGTCCAGAAGCACCAACAGCTGCGCTGCTGCTCGCTGATGCACCGTCGCTGGAAGGCTGAGCTGGATTGGTGCTGCCTGACGAAGTCGGCGTGGCGTTTCCTGAAGATCCGGGCCGGTAGGTCTTCTCGCAGATCGAGCACTTCATGGGGTTTCCACTGTTGTGTGCATTGTGGTGCTGTGCTAGTGACGTGAGCAGCGAGAAGCCCATCTTGCACACACCACACACAAACGGCTTCTGCTCCACCTGCACACACTGGTGCTCCAAGAGGTCTGTGGCTTGGTGAAAGATCTTCAGGCACTGCGTGCACTGGAACGAGCGGTCCTGGCTTACCATGCACTGGTGCTCGTGTGGATTGGCCAGATGCGAGATGTCATGGCCGCACGCGCCGCATTTGTGGCCTCCTTCGCTCCCCACCTGCAGTGAAGGCTGCTGCGCCTGAGCCGGGTGCTGCTGCTGCTGGCTGTGCTGCTGGCTGTGATGTTGCTGCTGTTGTTGCTGCTGCTGCGACTGCAGAGTGTCTGGCTGTAGCACGATGCCGTACACGGCGCACCCGAGCGCGTTCTCTGCCCCCGGCGGGATGGTGTGGACGACAGGAGGCGGGGCAACAGCATGCTGCTGCCATGCTTCTGTCATCCGCGCCCGCGTGTACGGATTCAGCTTGGTGCCGTAGTGGGACCGCTTGGCGTGTGAATCCAGGGGGAAGGGGTTGCTGGACTGGCCGCGATGCGACAAGTGGGGGGGCAACGAGGAACTTATTTTGACGGCTCAATGGGACCACCACAGGTGAGAAATGGGAGATGTATTACACCTCAAACCTCCCGGAGCACTCGCTGGCTCCAAAACGTGCTCAGAACACTGCGTGTGGGGGCATCCTCCAAACGTGAAAAACAAGATATGAAGAAGAAAAAAACAGAGGCACACCAGTTCCGCCGGATTCCTTCTGATTTGGTCACTCCTGCAAAGAGGAAGTCAGTTAATGACTCATCTGTGACAGACAATAACACACTTAGAAGTTCACACATTTATAAACAACTCTTTTTAACTATTTTTATCTACCTTAACAACACTTGCCAAGTTTAAGGTGACTACATGTCTAATATTTCCTAGGACAGTCCTTATTTCAACTTTGTTTTGATCCATACTTAAACATATTTGTCCTGTAGCTTAGAATAAAATTCCACATTGTTGTCATTCTCTTCAATCCAGACAAAAGCAAGTTAATTTCTGAAATGTGTGGAGCTGTGGAGTTTTATATAAATCAAAGAGGACCTGAGGATGTAACTGTAGTGGTCACATATTAACATGAAAGAAAAGGACAAAACTCTTCTCAATACCTACTTAATACTGAGATAACTTTTATGTTAGGAGACAAAATCTGACAAAATATATCTCTCAATATTTCATATCAACGTAAGGAGTATTTTTTTTTTTTTTTTTTTGCTCCATTTGTAGCCCGATGCTGTATACTGGAGCAGACTCAAATTTTAATGTCCCATATTTAATGTTTTTATGTAGTTGATGTTTCTTTTCAGCACTTTTTTCTCCCTCAACTATGACTGCATTATCTATACAATTACGCAGCCAGAGTATGAACCCTTTCAGAAAGGAAAGTGTTTTAGCATCACTGCTCAAGCTGCATGTGTCTTAAAGCCAGTTCACATCAGACGCATTTCTGCAGCTCTTCCCCTCCCCTCGCATGTGAGACTGAAGTGTGAACTCCATAGAAAATCACACAATCACACCTTCTATAGGCTGTTAACTTTATTTAAAATCATAATCTACAAAGACTCTATGAGTGTGCAACTGTAGATTTATAGAGTTGTGTATAGTATGATGCTCGTTAATAAACCAAAAAAAAAGACGAATAGTTTTTTAATTCGCTATCCCACTGTTTAGTGCTATGAGTTTATTGCGCTGTGTTGTAACTACAGCCGGCCCTACAACTTCCCCCATGTTTCACCAACACTGTTGTACATCTGGGCATTAGTTTCACCCCGCCAAAATGCCAGCGGTGGTGACAAGCACCAGGATATTATGCAGCATTTGATAATAGTGCTGTTACAGTGAGTCACTATGTATAATTGGACAGTTACGTTTTCAAAATACCGAGTAAACTTCATTTCCGTCTATTATCATCTACCTGTTCTCTCTCTCTTTTTTTTTTTTTTTAAACCCAATCATATTCCTTACTCAGTGTGGTCATGATCTGCACTTCAGAAAGCCTGGTCTACTCTGAGATATTTGTGAATGTGTGTGTTATGATTCACAGCAAGTGAAGAAAAGCTTCATTCAGCTTCATTAAACACATTCTACTGAAAGAAATCAGTCTGACTCTCCGAGAAAAGCGGGAAGTGTGTGGTTTTTATTAACAGCTATTTGCTTCCAACAAGTAAGTGAGCTAAGAAAGAAAACAGAAGAAGACAAGAGGACGAGACACACCACTTTCTACTGTGCATGTCTACTAGGTCGAGAATAAACCATCTTCCCATTACCCTCTAACGTCCACACCTGCTGTAAACATGTTACACTGCTACCTCTATTGCCTCTCCTAGCATGTTCATACACAACGGTTAACAAATCCACAGATGAACACGGCATTGCTGACTAGAACTAAATGAAATAACTCTTTTTTTTTTTTTTTGGCTGAGCAGCGCTGCACACTGCTGTGTTAGTGTGATTTTTTAGCTCAGCGTGCCACCTTTCCTTACAGTCACCTTATAACAATAACGTGATAAATGAGGCCCAATGGCAGTATACATCAAACTTTTAGTAAAGTTGTGCGTAAATGTTTGCGTAAGCCAAACCGAACTGAAAAATTTCAGCTGGATTTAAGAAATTTTCAGAAAGGCTGATTTTCTCCATATTCGCGTGTGTATGTTGACGAACGGCAATCACCTGTAAATTAGCTGGAATGTGCACGGCACAGCTGAATTGCTTTCGGTGTCGCCCACAAAACTCCACAAAAGGCGAAGCTCAGACAGCTGAAATGATGAGCAAAAGCCAGAAATAGACTTTCTCAGCTGTAGAAGTGAAAGTTATTTAGACTCATGTCTGTGCCAATAAAAATATGCATTATCTACCAGTGTAACAGAACCTGAAAGGCCAAAATCTTCAGCCAACTTAACGGAAGAGGTAAATTAGATGTGAATTAAGTGAGATGAAAAGAAAATGGCTTGAAAATGGAGGGAAAACAAAACCCTATCTACTGTACCCAGGTGACTGTTGACCCCAACACATCACACAGAGTTTAACTATTGTTTAATTGTTGTTTTTTTATTATTCAAAGTGAAATGTCTCAGCGATTCTCAGCCAGAAAACCCTCGCGCCCTCCATGATGTCATGTCAGAAAAGCAGAAGGGCATGTGTTTGCAGGAAACCAGGGTGTAAACAGCACAGTGCAGCTTGAGACATACCAGATCGGTCACTTATCGCTGGCTCTAACGAAGTGTTTCACAGCATTAAAAGAAAATGCTGCTGCAAACAGAACTGACTTACACAACACCTGAGCCTGTCCTTCTTTTATACAGCGGCATTCTTAACTTTCTTTATTTTTTTCATCCTTATTATTTTGTTAGTTAATGCCATTAACTTATAAACAACTGCGTTTCACATAAGTTTCATTAAATTTTGTGTGTAACTAAAAATACTTACTCTTTTTAAACTTGACAGTGTAAACAGTAGATAAAAGTGCAGTAACTCATTGCGAGTTATACAGTTTAAAATCGATCGAAGTTTACATTAGTTAGTCATTAGTTACTAACGAAGGCAACATTAGTTTCTCATGCATAAATACACACACACACACACACACACACACTCTGCAACATGAGCAGAAATTTTTTTCATTACAGGATTTTCACAAATATCAAATTTCTTGTGCAAATCCTACTGCCCACGAATGACTTACAAATAAATCAGTTTGTATCCAGGTTGATAAATGAGGCTGAATGTAAGAGAGTTTATGTAAAAAGGCATTCTCAAAAATATATTTCTTAGAAAGAAGAACAATTCAGGGATTCGATCTTCAGGTTACACACACAAGGACTCTCTGACGAGGACAAAGATTTCATAGTAAATTATTTTGCTTGTGTGTTTTTAAATCCAGTAATGTGAAACTGTGATATTAGCAGACTATTCTATCATACAGTGAACATTACAAACTGTAACACCCTTTAACAATGTAACTGACTGGTAACTTCATCCATCTCTGAACGCCTGACAGACTCTGATCCACGCTGGATTTCAGGATCAAGTGCTGGCTTGTTGAATGTTCCAGGAATGAAAGATTTCAGGCACCAAAAGTGTGGAACCCACCATGAACACCTTGTTTGATTCAGTACCAGCTGTTCATTTCATATGATTCTTCTCCTAATATCTGATTAAATGTTTTGTTTACATGTTGTTAACTCTCTGACTAGTTTAACTCTGGGCTGAAGGGGTATGTAATCATCTTTTTTTTTTTTAAATGTTTCTTTTGCAGTGAGACTCTGAGCAATGAAAAGGTGCTCTATAAATAAAACTCTTATCATTTATCATGCTCAGGAATGGAAGGGAGTCAATGATCAGTGCTGATGGTAATTAAACCCTGAGAGAAAGAAGAGGAAAGTTGGAAGCTCTGGAGCCGGTCAGTAGGAAGAAGATGCTGCTGCTGCGCAGAAACTCCCATTGTTCTGCCTGGAAATCAAACATCTCTGCCTTTAATACGAGATAAAATAAAGTCTGTGGACTGGAATTACTGTGAGAGAATCTGCACACTTTCAACAGGCAAAATAAGAGACTGCACTTTTTCTTTACTTACCTATTTAATACATTAAAACATTTACGCCACTTGTTTACCTCCATTAGCATTAGCAGCTAGTCAGTTCGGGTTATATTCTGCACCAGAGATTTGTAAAATGCATAAAGAAAAAGTAAAAGAAAAATGACCAGCTAATGCTAAATTAAAAGAAGAAAACATCTTACACTCTCACGTGTTGTTTGCAAAATGGAAAACCTGCTCATTGAGACTGGAGTGCAAGCATGCTAGCCATATTAGCACAGCCTTCAGGATACATCAAGTTATTTCACTAAAGGGAATGTTTAAACACTTTATTAGAATTTTACATACCTTTCTGTTTCTCCTGACACAAGTTGGCATTAGAATTTGGTTAATTTTCCTCCTTTAAAAGCTGTTAAAACATGCTCCGGTTTCGAAACCGACCGAAGGCCAAAACCTGATCCGCGGATTTTCCTGGTCGGCGGACGCCGCAGGCCGCTCACCCAACCCGCCTGTACAAAGCACCGCGAAACTCGGAACAATCTCTCTATAAACAACTGGAAATTGTATCCTGCATTTCCAACGTGTCTAATGAAATAAATTCCTCGCGTAAAAAAGTCGTCTATAGGCACGTTTTCAACTTAATTTCGGTTTCATAGCAGCAGCACAAGGCTCCGTTTGACCACCAAACCCCCCAACAGGAACCTGAATAATAAATAACTGGCATCATACCGAGAACATACCGGAAACCTGGTTAGATTTTATTTTAAATGAGTACAAGATTATTAACAAACACACAAAGCAAAAAAAAGTTTACTTGTATATATTTTTAAAAATACACTTATATTAGCATGTACATGTGCACGTTCTCGTTATTTGTTATTTCAAATGTGCACAAAAATGTGGCCAGATATCTTTAGCTTGAAACAGTTCAGGCAGTACGGAGAGGACTGCATCTCTAAAATTTTTTCTACTCAACTTTCAAACATGTTATATTGAGATAATTATAACAGACAAGACTTGCTAACCATACGCTGTTTCTATAAAAAAAAATGATTTATTGGATATTTGTTGCACAAATCCGGAACTATTTCAGCCGATATTGTTGCAGGTGGGACTTCGTGATAGCGCAACACCTTGCCTTCCTGGATCCCAAATAACACTGTATTTGCTATATAAAGCGCTCTAGAAGAGATAAAATAGTGCTTTTTAAACCCTATGTCGATTAATGTATGTGCTATAGCTATATTTGGGATTTTTTTTATTGTCTTAAATCGTCTGTCAATGAAGCTATATTGACGCGTGTAGCTTGTAACCTATTTTTTTTGGAACTGTATTTGTGTATTGACATGCTAGTTAGTTACAGCAGCAGCTCGGAAGATGAAAATGAAGTCGTTGCTACTAACAGAAAGCGCAAAAGACATTTATTCAGGGTTTCAGCTGCAGAGAAGAATGAAGGTTCAAGTCAGGACACTGTGGCTCGCCTTCCTCTGCCTGCCTCCGTGAAGGAGATGTTCAGAGACTCAGAAGAGCAGCACATAGATGACAGCTCTCAACATGGAGGACGACTCAGGTCTTTCCACCACGAGAGAGGCAACTGGGCTACTTATGTCTATCTGCCATGTAAGACTCAGAGCATGCAGGGATGGTGAGATCTAATGTAAAGTTGTGTGATTTAAGCCCTTGTCCCAGTCTGGTCCTGACACACTGGAGTAAGCTAAAGGTTCCTAACATTTGGTCCTGTCCTACAAATATCCCTGCTCCTTTAACACACCAATTTCAACTTAGGAAGCACTGTTCTTTAGCTGCTTATATGAGAATCAGGTGTGTTAGGAGCAGGAAAAACATTAATATACACTACAATGGATGTAAAAAGTCTACACAGCCCTCTTAAAATGGCAAGTAAAAGAATGACACGAAGATAAATCATGTCAGATCTTTTCCTCACCTTTAATGTGCAATTGCAAAGTATACAAATAAAGTGAAAAACAATCAGAAACTTTTATAGGGGAAAAAAAAAGATAAAAATAAAAAACTTATAATAAGTTAATTGCATACATGAACTAATACTTTCTTCAAGCACCTTTTGATTATATTACACCACTCAGATTTTTTGAGTAAGAGCCTATCAGCGTGGCACATCTTGACTTGGTAATATTCTAGATCCATCATATTGTGAGGGAATCTCCTGTGCACAGCCTGCTTCAGGTCTGGGCTCTGGCTAGGTCATTCAAAAACATTGATCTTCTTTTGGTTAAGTCATTCCTTTGTTGATTTGGATGTGTGCTTTGGGTAATTGTTGTCCTGAAAGGTGAAATTCCTTTTCTTCTTCAGCTTACTAGCAGACACCTGAAGGTTTTGCACTAAAATACGACTGGTATTTGTAGCTATTCATGATTCCCTCCACCTTGATAAAATCCCCAGGTCTGGCTGAAGAAAAGCAGCTCTGAAGCATGATGCTGCCACCACCATGCTTCACCGTGGGTATGGTGTTCTTTTGGTGATGTGCTTTTTTTGCTCCAAACATATCTTTTGGAATTATGGAATTATTATACCTTTTGGAATTGGTCTCATCAGACCATAACACATTTTGCCACATGGTTTGGGGTGATTTAGTTTTTAATGATTTAGTGGGGTGATGTTTTTTTGTGAGAAAGGGCTTCTGTCTACCCCATAGCCCAGACTTGTGAAGAATACGAGAGATTGTTGTCACATGCAGAGCGTAATCAGGACTTGTCGGATATTCCTGCAGCTCCTTTAATGTTGCCGTATGTCTGTTGGTAGCCTCCCTGGTAAGTTTTTGTCTTATCTTTTTGTAAATTTTGGAGGAACGTCATGTTCTTGCTATTGTCACTGTGGTGCCCCAGTTTCTCCATTTGTTGTTGATGGCCTTTATGGTGTTCTATGGTACATCTAATGTTATGGAAATTCTTTTATACCCCTCTCCTGATCGATACCTTATAACAAGTGAGATACCATGCATGCTTTGTAAGCCCTTTGTGGACCATGCTTTCAGCAGTCAGATGAAACCAAGAACATCGTATAGAAACAGCTGGTCTTTATTTGGGGTTAATCAGAATAATTTCGCTGATGACGGCTGTATGATAATTACTTTTGAACATGAGATTGAATATGATTGGTTCATTCTGATCACAGCCACATCTCCATTATAAAAGGGTGTATACACTTATGCAACCAGGTTGTTGTAACTTTTTTATTTTTCCTATTTTTCCCTAAATTTTTTTTTATTGTTTTTCACTTAATTTTTTTATATGTTGTAATTTCACATTGAGGGTGGAAAAAGTTCTGACATGACTTATCTTGGTTTCATTTTCTACATCACAAAACCCTGCATTTTAACAGGGGTGTGTAAACTTTTTTTTATATCCACTGTATATGGCCAAACGTATGTGGAGACCTGACCATACCAAACCTTTACCACAAAGATTACAAGCATACAGTTGTCTGGAATGACTTTGTGTACTGTAGCATTAAGATTACCCTTTTTGGGCCTAGTCCAAACCTGTTCTTGCATGATAAAGCTCCTGTGCATAAAGTGAGACATGTTTTGCCTAGGTTGGAGTGGAAGAACTCTAGTGGCCTGCACAGAGCCCTGACCTCAACTCCACTGAACACTTATGGGATGAAATGGAATGCTGACTGGCCTCCTTGCCTGACATAAGTGCCTGACCTCACTAATGCTCTTGTGTCTGAATGAGCACAAATCCCCACATCCTAGTGGAAAGCCTTCCCAGAAGAGTGGAGGCTGATAAAGTAAACAAAGGGGGAAATACTCTTGAATTAGATGTTCGATAAGCACGTATGTGTGTGACGGTCAGGTTTTTACATACTTTTGGCCATACAGTATGTAGGACAGGAACATGTGGAGTAAGCAACCATGACCATTGAATGCCTGTTTCACTTTCTGAAAAATGGAATCATGGACTGAGGCCAGGCTTGGGAACCACTGATATAGTGTTTTTACACTCAAAGCCCTGAATGGTGGCCTGAATCTACAGTTTGCATTTCAGATGAGCCTGAAGACGTGTTCCTGGAGTTGCTGGATGAGCTGCGGGTTTGTGCCGCAGCTCGTGGCATCACGTTGACCCAGGCTGAGGAGTTTCACATCAGCCTCTCTCAGACGGTGGTCCTACGACACCACTGGATTCAGCCGTTTGTTCAGTCGCTGCGTTCTGCACTGGCAACATGCCGGGGGTCTGTATCTGTTTTCTCTGAAATAACCCCTTTGACCTGATGATTGTTTCATGATGTATATTAACTGTGAGCATTGATTTTTGCAGATTTGTATGTCTAACAGGTAAACTGAAGGTGTACTCCAATCAAGAAAAGACAAGGTAAGTTCTCATTTATAGCCATTTATTTTGAAGCTGCGTTATATTTGCATGTATTTTAGGAATGTAACTGAATACGGTTGTATTATTTGGAATGAACAGATAATGTGTTCTATACAGATATGAATGGCAGGTCCACTATTCTTTTTTTTTCGTATCTGTTTGAAGACTAGAGGTATGCATAGCGAGTGGGATTGTGTGGGACGCAGCTAAAAAAAATTGTGGAAGGTTTTTACTTTCATGTGCGCACGAGCAGTTGGTCAGATATGAAGTTGTGGGAAAACAAAGACCATGTTCATTAACATGCAATGCATTGTCAGGGGGGTTAAATTTGGCTACTAGTTTGTTTGTATTTTGGGAAATAGAACCAGCTACCTTTGTTAGAAAATATCATGAGCAGACACACATGTAAATATTAACTGCGTGAAGTAGCTGAGGTTGAGGAACTCCCAGAGCCAGAATTCATACACCATGCTGGCATTTCTACATCTGTTGTTTTTCTTTTTGTTTTTTTTTTCATTGATTCCAGGGGAACAATCCGAGTACAGATATGGATATTGATTTTTCGAGCACTACATAGATACAGATAGCAATAGTGCCATTGTGTTACACCCCAAATGTATTTATTTGGTACATGGAGTTTTATCCATAGTGAGGCAGAATTCAGTAGTTCACCAAAAAAAATAAATAAATAAATTTTGCACAATTTACCCCTTTATAAAAATGATGGCGTCTGACTTTCTTCTGTTTTTCACTGGAGCTACAAAGGTAATGTAGCGACCCAGTGAATAGAGGTTTGTCTTACTCAAAATCTTTTATGTAAGTATCTGTTTGACATCCCATCCAGTTCTTCAGTGATGTCACTGTAAACATGTGGATGCGTATCTTCACAACCAGAATCACTTTTCCCTCAGCCCCATAAACTACATAACACATTTATACTTGTATCTGATGAGTCAGGTTTCAGACCCTGATTGAAATGTTTCAGTCATTGTGACGTCTCATCCACTGCAGGACTTTTCTCGGTATGGAAATCTCTACAGGTCACTCGCAGCTTCTTGAGGTTGTGAAAAGAGTGGACAAAGTCATGGAAGAGTTCAACCTTAGCACTTACTATGAGGTCTGCAGATTTCTTAACAAAACTGAGTCAGTTGGTACTCAACCTCTGCTTTCAATTGCTCACTTATTGTTTGTCTTCTAGGATCCATCGTTTCACTTGAGTCTGGCCTGGTGTGTTGGTGACTTCACTGAAAAACTGCAGCATGTGTGTTTATCAGAGTTGCAGGTACAGTGCTGAGTATATATTCAATAGTGATGTAATAACATATTCATTAGTAATAACGTATTATTACGAGAAATTTAAATGTTAAAAATAGGAATAAATAATTAAACTTGAATAAAGTTCTTAATTAAAAAAAAATATAGAAGTCGTGGAGAAAGCAAACACTGGACTCAACGTTCCAGAATGCAGTGCAGCTACATCTTTTTCAGAGACTCAGCTAGGCTAGTTAGCTTATCTACGAGATGACAGGAGCGATAGCTTTAACGGTGGTATTAGCATGAACGTTGAAGCTTTGGAAGCTGATCTGTTGGAACAGAGTTTACAGATGAAGAGCTGAGAGAGCTGGACAGACTAAAGCACCGCTGCATCCCTCTCTTCAGGTAGATGTGAAGCAAGGGCTAAATTCCACTAAATGCCAAGATCAGAATGGCATTGTGCATGATGTAGGAAAATAGACCTACATATGAAAATAGAAAAACATGTCAATGAGAGGAGTTTAAACCAAAATTTAATTAAAAAAAAAATCAAAAATATACATTGATTGTAAATCCTGAAATGTAAATTGTGGTGGATTTGAGCAGAAAATCAAATTTAAAAAATCAAATTGAGTGAGACTCAAGAAAAAACAAACCTCAGGGAGGTGCAATGTGTGCAGCAGTGTTTTACGCTGATGAGCTGGAAGCTTCTATGGTTAACGAGTTCTAATTAAAACTGCATGTGGCTTACACAAGAGGAACATTCTTGTTCTCTGTTACTTGCACTTTTAAGACTGACTTGGAATGAATTTTTACCTGATAATCACCAGATGCTCTTCACATGATGAACCGTTTAACCTTTAACCGCTTGAGCACGCTTTCTAATATTAATACGAGCAGCTCGGAGCATCTGTCACTCACTAAACATGTGCATATTGACCGTGTCTGGTTTTTCATATCAGGTTGTTACTTGAGTAACTAGACTAGCAGGCTTTCACACAGATTACTGAACTGTTATAACCCCTAAACTGTTTATTTTTTCTCTCTAGAGTCTCGTGGACGGCCACGAAGATGGACCTTTCCAGATAAGGCTGAACTGCAAAGAGCTCCGCTGCAAAACCGGGAATAAATTCTTTCTGTTCCCGCTGCAATGACAGACAGCAGTTAGGTGGATTTTAACGACAATCTGCTAATGCCTTCAGACACTCCGGACAATCAGAAGAGTCAGAGTAGCCTTCCTGAAGGTGTGATGGATGTAATATTTTACAGTGTGAAAGTTTTAATAAAGCTTTTTCTTACTAGGATACTGAATTCAATCAGAGAAACTAGAATTTCTATTACAAATATCCTAACCCTCTTAAACAATGTGCTAATTAAATATTTGTATACTGTAAAACAGGAAATGCTTTTAATAATGCCCTTTTATTACTTATTTATTATTATTATTATTACTATTATTATTGTGTGTGTGTGGTTTTTTTTTTTTTTTTTTTTTTTTTATTAACTAAGGAACTGACTAACACAATTGAATACAGGATTCTTTTACATTACAAATCAAAGCAACCTTAGGACAAACCCAGAGTTAAAAGAGTTGTATATATTTATAGTGTAATAAAGGTTTAAATAAACCCTTTTTTGTGCTAATATACTGACTAAAACAAGTCTACTGCCTGCAAAATGTATTTGCTGGCTATAGAGAGTATGTTAAAGCACCTGATTTCAATATAATTTGTAAGGTACTGGCATTCAGTGTCACTGGGTGAAAGTCTGAATGATTCAATTTCCTATCCTGTGGATTGTCCCACATGTACACCCTAAAAACTATTACTTCTAAAAGCAATATATGCCCAGTTCTCACCTGGATACTGTACATTTGTACCCAAGGACTGCTACAATAATCATAAAGCCTGTCCTGTGCTCATCCCAGGACTCTTATTCCCAATCTGCTCATACTGAACATCCTTTCAATACACTTAGCATTATTTGCTTTAATTCTTCTATGTCTGTATACTGTAATGATTTGTAATCCCACTATCCGATGTCACGGCGTCTGGTTCCTCTTCAGGTATATTCCTCATGTCGTCTCGGGGATTTTCCTTGCTGCTGTCACCTCTGGCTGGATTCCATTCTGTGCATCTGACAGAAGTTGGGAGTCAATCAAAACTGAATCTATACATGGGTTTCTGTATCAGTACAGTCTCATATCACATTTGAATTCCTAGCGTACTATGATTTAGAAATGTTATCAAATGAATGTCCTTTGACAAAGTGTTTCTCCTTTCTCCATCTGTGCTTCTCTGTGCATCAGTCTCAGAGAAGGAGGCATTCATTCTGTAACTGTCATTCTCAAGGATGGAGGCATGACATTCAGTCAGCTCTAAATCGTACCATGTTGACTCACTGGCTAACCTAACTGTAGAGGAAATGGTTATTTCCTGTACTGTTCACAGCGAAAACCTCACTTTTTGCAACATCCGACACAATGAAACTGAGGCAAGGATTTGTTCCTTCTTAGAAATTACAGGTTCAGCTTTTTTACAGGTTACTTTTTAACACTAATAACAACTGCATCAACCAAACATTTAACACTGATAAAATGCAGTCAGTTATTTTCAGGGACAAGCTCAAGATTTTGCTGCACTTCACTTTTTTCTTATTGCCTTCCAGAGGGATACATACAGTATATTACCAAAAGTATTCGGTCACCTGCCTTGACTCACATATGAACTTAAGTGCCATCCCATTCCTAACCCATAGGGTTCAATATGATGTCGGTCCACCTTTTGCAGCTATTACAGCTTCAACTCTTCTGGGAAGGCTGTCCATAAGGTTGAGGAGTGTGTTTATAGGAATTTTTGACCATTCTTCCAAAAGCGCATTGGTGAGGTCACACACTGATGTTGGTCGAGAAGGCCTGGCTCTCAGTCTCCGCTCTAATTCATCCCAAAGGTGTTCTATCGGGTTCAGGTCAGGACTCTGTGCAGGCCAGTCAAGTTCCTCCACACCAGACTCTGTCATCCATGTCTTTATGGACCTTGCTTTGTGCACTGGTGCACAGTCATGTTGGAAGAGGAAGGGACCCGCTCCAAACTGTTCCCACTAGGTTGGGAGCATGGAATTGTCCAAAATGTTTTGGTATCCTGAAGCATTCAAAGTTCCTTTCACTGGAACTAAGGGGCCAAGCCCAACTCCTGAAAAACAACCCCACACCATAATTCCTCCTCCACCAAATTTCACACTCGGCACAATGCAGTCCGAAATGTACCGTTCTCCTGGCAACCTCCAAACCCAGACTCGTCCATCAGATTGCCAGATGGAAAAGCGTGATTCATCACTCCAGAGAACGCGTCTCTACTGCTCTAGAGTCCAGTGGCGGCGTGCTTTACACCACTGCATCCGACGCTTTGCATTGCACTTGGTGATGTGTGGCTTGGATGCAGCTGCTCGGCCATGGAAACCCATTCCATGAAGCTCTCTGCGTACTGTACTTGGGCTAATCTGAATGTCACATGAAGTTTGGAGCTCTGTAGCAATTGACAGTGAAGAAAGTCGACGACCTCTTTGCACTATGCGCTTCAGCATCCGCTGACCCCTCTCCGTCAGTTTACGTGGCCTACCACTTCGTGGCTGAGTTGCTCTTGTTCCCAAACTCTTCCATTTTGTTATGATAAAGCTGACAGTTGACTGTGGAATATTTAGGAGCGAGGAAATTTCACGACTGGATTTGTTGCACAGGTGGCATCCTATGACAGTTCCACGCTGGAATTCACTGAGCTCCTGAGAGCGGCCCATTCTTTCACAAATGTTTGTAAAAACAGTCTGCATGCCTAAGTGCTTGATTTTATACACCTGTGGCCAGGCCAAGTGATTAGGACACCTGATTCTGATCATTTGAATGGGTGACCGAATACTTTTGGTAATATAGTGTATATATATTAATGTGTAGGATAAGAACTAGTGCATCATACGCATTCAGTTACACATTAATCTTCCACTTTTCCTGGTGGGAGTCACACTGGTGACAGGCTCAGAAGATCAGCCCAGACTTCTTTACCCCAGCTACAGATTCTAGCTAGCTCTAGCTCCTCTTGGAGGATCCCCAGACAATCCCAAGCCAATTATATGTGAGATATAATCTCTCCAGCAGGTCCTGGGTCTGTCCCTGGGGTCTCCATCAAGTGGGACATCCTTGGCACAGCTCTAAGAGAAGCTGACCAGAGAGCATCCTTGTAAGGTGCCTAAAACTCCTCAACTGACATTAGACTAATTTCTGATGGCTCTACTCCGAGGCCATCCCAGATTGTCAAGCTCCTCACCCCATCATCGAGGGTAAACATCATATTTGCCTTGTATGTAAAACACCTGAGAAAATGAGTCAATGAGACAGGAGAGGTTAACTTTAAAATTCACATTGTTCAACCAACCAGTGTATAATGCAAACACTCTTGACAAGTTTAAAAGGCACAACAAGAGCATTTTCTCTTTGTAACTAAAATGAACAATACTGATTTGTAAAGGGTCACGGCAGCACAGTCACAGAACCGAGGAAATGGCTTTCTAGAGCAGCATTGAATAAAGCTGCTCGTCACTCATACAGTTCTCACATCCTTTTAAGTCACCAAAAATAAATCTAATAAACAGCAAATCAATAAAATTGTAACATAAAGCATGTGAAAAAAATATTACTTAGTGTCCCTTTAACAAGCCCCCTGTTTGACCTCCAGAACCCACTACTTTCTCAGAATGATAACAGCAAAAATAATGACAGATGGCTGCAGAAATTGAACAGTCCTTTCTCTTGATTCTTACACCAACAATTAGGCAAGTACTTGGGCAACACATTTGAGTTGTAATAAATGCATTAAGGACACATCTGGAACAAACAGGTTTTTACAGCAAAAAGGAATAAAATCCATCCACAACAAACATGAAAAGGCTCATAAATCTCTTCTTAAGAAATACAATGCTATTTACATAAATAATGATATATATATATATATATATACCTTCGTTTTGGCTGTGTATGAAAGTTTATACCTGGGAAGCATGGCATTGAACTGCATCATCTTACTTTCTTTTATATATATATGTAATCGCTGAGGTGTCGATTCTATACCAAATTAATTTTACAAGCTGATCTGTGTATGAAAACAAAATATAGATTATTGAACAAGCGAGTTCACTGTAAAAATGTCAGTATGAGTTTACTGCTGATGGAATGACCAGAGTTCTGATCTCTGCCTTATGCATTTTTAATGTCTGCGAAAGCAGCTGTGTCTTTTTAGCATCTGATTTAGAAGAAATATATGCAAAAAAAAAATAAAAAAAAAATCTAACATTCAAAATATAACATCTGATTTACATTCAATAAAACAACATTTTTGGTATAATTAACAATAAAGAGTCATAGCAGTACTATGATTCTCCTCAGTTCTCAGAGAAAAATCACAGCTAGATTAGTATCAGCAGAAACGTCATTTAAAATGGCACAGAACATTTGGTCTAAAACATTTATAAAGTAAAATTTAGGATCTTTAACAACCCAAATATAAAATTGCACTATTTTTCTGACTGTGCCCAAGAATGTATATATGGATTAACTCCTCTAAAACAGACTAATGTATCCATCTAACTACTCTACAAGATACAGGTACCCACATAACCACTGGACATTTTCACATCAGAAATAAAGGAGAAGTGGTTAGACTCCAAAGGGCACGGTTTTGTTGTAAAAAGCAGAACTGAGGCGTTTTCAGTTAGGAAAGTGACCCCAATCATTCCTCTTAATTAAAGTGGCAGTCTGTGCCAAGCGCTTTTCTAAGCAAAAAACATTTTACGACAGAAGTAGTTAACCTCAAAGGGGCAGAAATTGATTATAAAAGCAGAAGTGAGGTCTTTCAGTCAGGTGTGACTGGACATTTCTCCTAATTAAAAGGCGGAGATGAAAGTGTCGTGTGCGTCAGGGAGAGAACAGCACGTTTTTAATGTACGCGACGGTAGTGATGTTTAGCAGCATGGCCACGTGCTCGTTCCCTGGCAGCTCCACCAGATGGACGGGCTGCTTCTGCTCGTCTCTCCAGCGTTTGCACTGCACGGCGCTCAGCACGTTCACTGTGCCATCTCCCTCGCCGTTCACCACTTCGGGCTCGGAGTCGGGGAAAGTACTGTAGTTGTAAGCCTGCGCTGTGGGGATGCCTGTCCCGTACAGACAGTGCACGGGAACGCCAGGGGCCTGCAGAGCCTGCACCAGTGGCTCCGTATCCTGACGCATGGCCCAGCCGTCCTCGAAGCCAATGTCCTTGAAGAAGCGCTCGTAATCTTTCACGGTGTAGTTGGCGCTGGGTGTGGAGACCAGCGGTACGTCATTCGGCCACGTGTGCGCGTACGGGAAGAGCCATGGCGTGGACACAGCAGTCCGCTGCTGGGTGCGGATCTTCAGAGGGCTGATCACTGGAATACGATTATTATCACCTAAACAGGAAGAGCAGGACAGTTAAAGCAATATAAAAACACTACTACTACTACTACCAATAAAATTCTCACTCATATTAAACATCTGTACAGTATACTTTATACTGGTTATTTCAATTATACTTCTGTTATTTGTAAATATGCTGTATAGATCAGATTATTTATGAAATATTCTATTCAGTTACTATGAATACCAAATATTAAACTGATTGTTGATGTGTTGAATTAGATATATAGCAGCAAAGCACCTATTGACAATTTTTCAGTTTAATGCTGAATAACAGGAGATTTAACACTTAAATGTTCACTATTTATTTAATAAATTCCTTCAAAAACATGGCCATTGTGTCACTGTCCTCACTGTTTGGTGTAATATCATTGCTGTTGTTTATAGTATTCACTTCTGTATATAGCAAATATGTGTTTTACTACCAAAGGTGTTTGTTTGTTTATATTAGAGTTTATGGCCATACCAGCTCCAATGGCTATTTCATGGCAAATACACGTATATATTAATCAAACATTCAATAAAATTCAGCTTAAAAGGTCAGACATTTCTGTACAGCATGACGACTCTTTAAAAGATTCGTTAGATTTCCAAAGCTGTTCGTGTACTTATCATCTCGTCATCTTGTTGTAATGTCATGAACTGGGATTTTCAATTGACAAGCTATAAAGCTGTTTTTTTCCCCCTCTCCAGACTCCATAAAACAGAGGTTTCTAGAGATAGTACCCTTTTATAGAGATCAGGATTAAAGCTGAAACTAAACTGCAGAACTTTGGACACCTCTACAATACAGAAAATGACTTCTTACCACTGGCCATAACGCGCAGTGTCTTGGCCACGCCAGCCCACGGAGGGCCCAGGCACACAAACGCCTTGATGTACTTGTCCTTCCAGGCCTGTGGCTGCTGGTTGAGGAAGTACAGTGTGTACATGTTGCCCATGCTGTGAGCGATGAGGACCACTGGACCACCGTACTTCTGCGCCATCTCCTCAATCATCAGCTGCAGCTTCAGAAAGTACTCCTTGTTCTCATCTGTAATAATGAAGAAGAAAAAGAAAAAAAAAAAAAAAAAAAAAAGACTTACAGAGAATACAGCTGTATTTTCACTTGGGGTGGTAAAACATCTTTAAAAATTGCATTTTAACATTTCAATTCCTTAGTTTAGTTATTTAATGACTCTCTTTAATTGTTTATGACTTAATATTCAAATGGATCTCTCTATAATTTTATCCAGCTACAGACAGAACAAACAATAGCAGTACAAGGTTCTTGCTTTTTCCTTGTCCAGACATTTTCCAGAATGGTTTTTAAAATAATTCTATATTTCATGGTCATTATTTGTGCCATAAAGACATGGGAATGTAATTCGTTCATCTTCAGTCAGCACTTTATCTTGGTCAGTGTTGCCGTGCATCCAGAGCCTATCCCAGGAACGATGGATGCATCCCGGAAACTCTGCACAGACAGTAATTTGAGCTCAGGATCTAAGTACCTGGAGCTGTGAGGCAGTAACATTACCTGCTGCACCACTGTACAGTAGTCTACATCTACTGTATATTACTTTGATAGCAAAATATTCAACAAAAAATAAAAATTAATAGTGCCATGGTTTCCATGGTTTTTCCAGACCTGCAGGATTCCCGCAAATCAAGCGTTTGTGTCACTTAAACAAAACCACTTAGAGGCAATATTATAATTCTATCAAAAACTTTAATGGTTTGTATCCAGTAATGGTTTTTGGTATCGGCTAGAGTTACTAGACTTACTGGTAATTAAATGACACAAAACCGTCAATGACAATAAGAAATGTTTTGATCATTTTGGGCAACAATGCAGATTTTTATTCTGTTAGGAATTATAATTCTACCCTAGAATTCTACCCATGAGGCTCTGCAGTTCTTAACCACAGGGCATCATGAAGATTAGCCAAAAGACTAAAATCTTACGCACTGGGAGCCTTTCTCCAGTCGTAAGGTGCTCCTCGGACATCTTCGTCTCTGGTGTAACCCCAATCTACCAGGGCTTGCACTATAGTGAAGAAGTATATTCCTGTGATGGATTAAAACAAAAAACAAAAACACAAGCATAAGGATGACAGCGGATAGGTTCTCAGCACAGACGGGTGCATTTGTTCTTAGTTTTCATGGTGCTTCTTGCAGTGAACTGAAAGGCAGCAGTGGCTTTCAGATCCTTTAGAAATTCTGCATTTATTCGACTGAGAGTGAGAGAACCAGCAAACAAGAAAACACGTAAATAAAAGCACCCTGGATCTGTTTTTCACAAATAGCTACTGGGTGCCTGCGCCACTGCTGGAAGAACAGTAGTCACTCACCCACGCTGTGTTTGCTCGGGTCAAGGTACTCCAGGCCGAACGTCTGACCGAAGCCGGGCACGCGAATGTCCACGCCCGGAGGTGCTTCGGTACTTCGAGTAGTGCGATTGTAGATCAGCCTGATGCACAAAATGAGGCAAATACATATAAAGGACTCACCAATTATGTGTACAAACAGTTAACACAAAGAAATATGCACGAAATGTGTGTAAAATAAAAACGTGCGCAAGCGTGATGTATTTAAAAATAAATCATCATCATAATAAAAAGACTGTGCTACAGCTTATAAAGGGGAAGTATTCGATTATATTAGTAGTTCTGGTGTGTCAATCTTTAGGGATTCTCTCTAAAGTGATTCAGTTCCCTATACTTATTACAATTTTTCTTTAAAGATTTTCTTTATAATACGACTTAATGTGTCTCCATAAGCAGTGAATTAGAGCAAGAGACAAGGCACCGTGCCAAAGAAACAAACACCAGTGCACCAAATCAATTCAGTGAAACTTTACACTCTACTTATTCAACAGTGAAAAGATATCAAATGTAGATAAAAAAAAAAGAAGAAGGAACCAGGTGAACGTCACGTTTTTAGCCATTTGTAGTTACTCATTTCCCTCTGAGAAACCAAAGCCTGAGCACAGAAATCATGATGAAGCCTTACAATGCAAAACATCCTGTTTTAGTCAGTGAAGTGCAAAAATAACTCAGTGTGTCTTTCCACATCTGGAAATGTGTCTGATGACATACAGAAGAAACGTGAGAACAGAGTGTGAAGTCGCTAATGTGGACATGAGTCGCAACTTAAACTGAGAATTTTAGTCTTGTGTAAAAGTCTAGTAAAAGTCATTATGAAATACAGCAAGTGAATAGATGGCAGATGGACATGACACATGAAACTGCAAGCAGAGACATTGAAGACAGTGACTCAGACTTCCTTACTCTAACTCAAGACGACGGCCATGTTGATTTGACATCACTTGCTAAACTCTGGGTTTAGGAGACTGTCCCGAGTTTACAAGCAGGAATTCTAAGTTGAAGGGGTGTTCTCTTTGTTTTTTCAAAAGGTCTGAAATCCAGGGTTTTAGTTAAATGCAGCAAAATTTACCCAAATCACACCCAAATGTGGTTCTTTCCCAGACCGTTGGCACAAAGTTGGAAGCACACAATTGTATACAATGTCTTTGTATGCTGTAGCATTACAGTTTCCCTTCACTAGAACTAAGAGGCCCAAACCTGTTCCAGCATAACAACGCCCCTGTGCACAAAGCGAGCTCCATGCAGACATCATTAGCCAAGGATGGTGCGGAAGAACTCGAGCACGTACAGGTGTGATGGTCGGGTGACCACAATGCTGTAACATTTCATTACACACTTGACCTGAGGTCTGTAGACTATGCACGTTTGCCTACAAAACTTCCTGTGAGCTAATAATAGTCATTAAACATCATGAGACGGATTCACTTGATGCTTCTCACCTCATGTTATCGATCCAGCAGTCGATGGCCACAGGCACCAACAGCTCCAGGTTCAGCCATAGCGTGAAGTACTCGTCCGTCTTCTTGTAACAGATGTAGTGAACGACGCTGGGTTTATCTAGCTTAGCCTCCAGCTGGTTCCCGAGATCGCCTGGAACTGCAGAGCAACAAGGCTGAGTGAAATACTCAGTTATAGCCATTCACAGAGAGGAATCCAGCAAGTTGTTAAATGAATACTGCAGCATTTTACAACATGAATTCTATCACTCTGCAGTCATGGACAAGCCAAAGGGTAGCTGTTATATTCTGTCAATTCTGCTGATTATTTTCCAATAACAGCATGTCCCAACGTGTTCCATTCCATATATGCAAAATTTTGTATTTATTAAAGAATGGCATGACATAGTTTTTTTTAAAATCCATTTATAGTTACATTTAACTTTGTGGAATGTCCATGATCCAAGTTAGTTCCTGTTATAACAGCCATTCCCTCACCAGCCTCTCTTTTTTCCTCTCTCTTAAAAGTTAATAAGAATAAAGAAAGAAACCAGGAAGTGCAAAGTCTTTAGATAAGCGCTAAACGTTAAACTGTTTTAAACACACAGTTTAAAAAAATCAGTTTATGTGGGACGTCCATCCTACAGGTCCCTGTGTACGCTGTTTCAATAAAATACTAAAATGAAAACATTAATATACACCTGCGATTTGTCTTGTAGCCGGCGCTACTGTCAGAGCTGCTGTTCTAGAAAAATATTCAGCAAAATAGAACTGAGAATTTAACAGCGCTGTGGTGTAAACAGACTTAGTGCCCAACTTTGTGTTTATCTCTGTATGCGTTCACATCTAAGGACATCAACAGTGAGTCTGATAAGAAGGCTGTCTCCTCTTATCGACTGATGATCAATCGTGACAGATTAAGGCTTAAAAGGGAATATTACTCTTAAATTGTGGTCATAATTTCACACTTAAATGTCAAGATATTGGCTTTCTCTGTGTGCTGAGGTGACAGATCTGAAATGAAGCTTTAGTATAAACTCCATTTGACTTACCCTGATATTAGCACATGTTCAAACAGTGGCCTGTGTGCTTGCTGAATGTTAGATAAAGGTTTCAAGATATCTCAGTTGACTTTTGGTTAAAATAACCCATTGCGGTTAAACTTCTGAGCAGCGAGTCTTGCCTTTTTGTCAGTGCCGCCCTTTCTTTTTCAAAAAAAAAAAAAAAGGGGTAAATCTATTTTTAAGCTATTTCCTTATATTATATTTTGACTTATGTGCATAATGCAAAACACACACTTCTGTTTTGGGACAATTTACAGGCCTTTGAATATTTTAAAAAAATGCACTAATGAAGAAAGAGTGAAATAAATAAGAGAGGGAACAGTTCTGAAACAGGGCAGCACAATATACAAAAAAACCAAAACAACAACATATTGCTGTTATATAATAAAAGCCCAGGGACAAAACCTTTTACAATACCACAATATGGCAAACATTATAATACTCTGACTTTCAATAGTGGTACGTTTTTATTTAAGAGAGCCAGCACCATGTTGAAGTCGTATTCTAAATTACGCATGACGATTCTGATGAGCGTAGCTGTGCAACGGATCCCTATGTGTCCCCTGTAAAGTACTGGCAAATTTATTCCTTCCTTCATTCATTCATTTTCAGTAATTGCATTATCATGGTCTGGGTCACGGTGGATCCAGAGCTTCTTCGTGCCAGCGAGTTTTTGACAGGTGGGAAAAGACTGAAGATCCTGGACGAAACGCATGTGGAAACAATGCTACCTGCTGCACCATCGTATCACTTAAAATTTATGAAGCATACTTTCACATGAATTTGATAAAACACTAGTGTTCAAAACCTCGGCGCACTGACTGCCACGCTCCAGGTTCGACTCCCGGCCAGGGAACAAGACAGTGCACTCCCAGTGCCGGTCCCAAGCCCGGATCAAACTGGGGAGGGTTGCATCAGGAAGATCAAATATACGGACCAATCAGCCGCTGTGGCCACCCCTAACAGGAGCAACAACTAGTGTTCAAAACACAGATGCTTACACCAGTGTGGCAACCTATTGGGGAAATGTTCACTGAAAACCTGTTGTGTATTTAACGTAAAAGCGTTCGCCAGCCTCCCGAGAGGCTCATCAGAGGAGCAAATTATCTCTAATTCGAATCAACAGTACCACAGCTATGCGTGGCCAGGGACCATGGGCAAAATTGTTCATGCTCTCAGGGCAGGAGGGATGGTGTTCTCTCTCTCCCCTATCAACCAGGGCTACACTAGCCAATCCTTTGATTCTGCGAGCAAATCTGTGAGTATGCAGAAGAGGGCAGATAGCGCTTTCCCCCGAGTGACACAGCATGAGCAGCTTGGGTTCACGAGTCTTAGAGGAAGCAGATCCTTCACCCTGCCGTGTTGGTAGCAGTCATATGATAGGGAAGAGCTGGCTGGTGGGTGGGAGTCAGCAAGTGAACAATTTTGGGAAAATAATTTAACAAACAAAAGTTGAATTGCATTTAGGATGATTGTCAGATGTAAAACACACAGGAGATGTGTTGATTTTATTCATGTGAGTTTATACCCGAGAAATAATCAACGTACAGAAAAAAAACCCCAGAAAATGCTAGTAAAATGCTATGATAAATTCTGTATAAACACTGTCATGAATGTCAAAAGAGGACAAATGTTTTTTTTCCACAGTATTCATTTGACTGTATTTCATATCAGTACTGACAGCAAGATGATTTAACTATTCATAGCTCCTGTCACTAAACCTACCGTTTGTGATTGTGTTATTAATGTTGTTATTTCAGTTGTTGTACTAACATCTTTTACCATTTAGCTTCACTGTGATTCCTTGTTTTGCTTTAATTTTTTTTTAAAGATCTATCCGTATACATATTACTTGTTGTTTGTCTAATTTTGACTCTATTATGTAAAGGACTTAGTACTGTTATTAATAAACACTGCAGTGTGCTACACTGTGTTGTGTGTGAGAATGTGCTTCCCTGCCTTCATCATGTGACTGGATGTCATATGAATCTCCACACTGGCACAAGACACCTCAAGGGAAAAACTCAACTCTGTAAGCCTACATCTTTTCCCAATTTCAGGATGTCTTGGTCACACAGTCCAGGTTTAAGACAATTCCACACCAACACAAATGCTAACTAGGCTAGCACAGCTGTTTTAGCTGTAAATTTCATTCTAATGTTACTAATAATTATACTATTTCGTGACTGGAACTAGCTGGCTGGACTTTGACAAGGTGTCACAAGCACTTTTTGTAATCTTTGTTCTCTATATATCTCACAAAACGTTTAGTTCTATGGATAGTTCAACACCATGCTACATGGTACACCACCTTTAGTCAGCAACTGTGCAGTCTCGCGCGAAAATAAACAAGTCAACAAGTCGTCATCAGTAAACAAGACTAAAAAGGAACCATTAAGATCTTTAAGTGTCGTGGATAGATACCTGTTCTGTAAATGCATCAACTTACTCAGTACCACAGGAGGTCGGTCCGAGCATGGCTTCCCATCAGGACATTTTAAACTTCTGCACTGGGCGAATGAAGCTAAAAACAACAACAATAACAACAACAACAACAACAAGCCGAGCTGGCTAAAACAATTCATCTTCCAACGGATCATATCTCGACTACACGAAAAAACGACGCCTCTGCATCGGTGACTAAACCGTTGTGTAACAGAATAAAGCCATGGTGAAAGACTAATAAGCTAGCAAGCTGCTAGCAAGATAAAAAAAACCAGTATGAAATAAATAAAACATGTACAGACGCTCCTCGCGAGCGCTCCGAGTGAGGTTTTTAACGCCGAGCTCAGCCAGGCTGTAGCAACGCTAACCGATGACATCGATTCCAGTGGGCGGGGCTAAGAGATCGAGAATCGATTAACATTTAGCCGACATTTATTCACTTAGCAGCAGATTTTTTTCCCTGTAAAGTGGTTTAAAGGTGAAGCAGAGACCATAAGCACAGTTAAGATCTTCCAAAAGCTCACTAGAAACAAGTGTAAGATATTCATTTATACCATAATGTAGATGAATGCTGTAACATCATATTAATGCTCGCCTTATTATGTGATATTGTTTGCGTTTACATACACATCAATATTCTGATATTAATCAGTATATATCAGTAGACAGTATTCTGATTATTATTGAGTCATGTAAATGCTGCAATCTGATTGCCTGATTCAGATTACAATATTCTGATTCCCCAAATGTCTATTCCCATCCCTGGAATATGCCAGATTTAATCGGAAATTTCTTGCATGTAAACACCTTATTCAAAAAATCCACTGAAAGAAGATATATGTGCATGCTCAGTCTGCAAGGAATTGTGGGTACTAACAGATGCTGTAGGCTAGGTATTTAGGAATGGCAACTCAGGCCTACTTAGAACAACCATGTACGCATATAAACATCGTATTCGGAATATGGCTGAATATGACTTAAACGGAATTTGATGTGCATGTAAACATAGTTATTGTTTCTACAGTAGCTCCTCATACACTGGAACTTGCACAGCAGACACTCCACATAATCTAAGACTAATAATAAACAGATTTTATTAACAGATGTGGTGATGTTTTGTTAGAAGACATTTATTTAATGTTTATGGAAGGAATCTTGGTTATAAGCGCTTTATAACAGTTACAGTGCTTTGCGAAGTTTGTCAGCACAGGAAAGACTTCAGGACAGAGGAGTTTATGCTTTCTGATTTCTTGATAAAATGACAAGCTGTGTTATTTGAGAGAGAGAGAGAGAGAGGCTGGTGAGGGAATGACTGTTTATCGCAGCTATAACAGCAGTGAACACTGGAACTAACGTGTCTCTTGATGTTCCACGACATCAAATCTAATTATAAACTGTTAAAATGCAGATCGTTTCATACATTAATAAATTAAACATTGTAATTGTTGGCAAATTGCTGTTGTATAAGTGGAATAAAACACTCCAGACCGTGCTGTTATGTGAAAATAATGTACTTCAGAGGGTAGCGGCACTCCGCTTGCGCGTCATGCTGTATCACACCCCCCCATGCCATGCAGTATTTTCGTATAACCTCACGGTCTGTTGACTGTTATTCCTTACTTATTCATTCATCTTTAGTAAGAACTGGGTTGCAGTGGATCCAGAGCCTATCCCTATCCCCCCTGCTGGAAAGCATCACAAGTCACCATGCACACACACACTCATTCACACCCAGGGGAAATTTTGCATAGCTACTCCACCTACCAGGTGGAAAGATACCAGAGAACCTGGAGGAAACCCACACAGACATTGGGAGAAGAGTAACCCAAGCTCAGGATCAAAAAGAGTGAAACAGGGACCCTGGACCGGTGACACAGAGGACCACTGCACCCAATGTGCAAGTTGAGTGCAAAAGTTTATGTATATTGGCATTATAAAATAAGAAAATATGTCATATGAGTCTGGTTTCACATGTTCACATGGAGAGGAGGGAGAGATCACTTCTGCACAACACCTCCTAGTGGCTTTACTTATTAATATAGTGATTGATTTTGGTTGTTGAAATTGGCTAAATCTATTTTTAAAAATCATATATTATTTAATCAACTGCAGTTTAAAGTCATAACCAATTATAACTTTAATTAGATTTTTCTGCTTTGAGACAATGACCTTTGTAAAAAGCGCTATACAAATAAAAATGAATTGAATTGAATTGTTACAATGCAATATTAAAGTTAAAGCAATTAGAACATTACCATGATACTGGATTTGAATTATAATTTTGAATAATTCTGGTTAGAAGGGAGCGAGAGCACAGGATGTTTATATCAAATCGAGTAAGGGTGATTTGAAGTGTTGAACATATTTAATAAACTTTTAAATTACCAGCGTATTCTTAGTATAATATACCAGTGCAAAATAATCTTTTGTTAATATTATAGTATAAAATTTTAATCATATAAGCAGAATATGGTGCCACAAACAGAATATAAACCTTTGATATATTTTTATACTCTCTCCATCTCTATGAAGGCCATGGGGAAAAAAGCTAAATAAAGGTTATTTAGAATAAAACCCTTTCATAAACCCCAGCATAAAAGGCACAAGTAATGATACAGTCTCAAATAGTCAAAATACTTTCCACAAATAAAGGTAAAGGAATAAAGCAGAATATTTGAAAATGCATAGAATAAAACAATAAAATAAAAAAATATTATATTAAAATAATAAATATGATTCATTCATTAGTACATTTCCTTTTTTAAGTATTGAGAAATTGGTGCAAGGGCTGTGTGATCATATCATAACATAGTGAGTCATATGGTGCTAGAAAGAGTCAAGAGAGAGTCTAGAGAGAGTCAGGAGTGTTGTGGTGCAAGTATGTAGTCTTTTTCATGCTCTTATAAATAGCATACTAATTTAGGATACATTACTACTGTTGTCCAATAATTCAGATGCTCGTCTGAAACTCTGGTGTACATCTGCAGTCTGACTTAGATTAATTTGACTGAATTACTTTTCATAGCATTCAGTGACATGGCGATTAGACTGCTAAAAGAGAACAGTCAGTATGACAAGCCTTATAAAAAAAAATACAGGAGTACGTTTACTAAAGAAGGTCTTGAGGATTAGATACATTACATCGAGTTTGCACATTAAGTAAAAAAATATATAATGAATTTAGTGTTCAGCACAATTGTGTTATCATTGTGTATCAAATGCTGGTTGGGCATCATTAGATCTTCTTTATTCACCATCATTAATGAACATACGCCTTTGAAAAAACTATCATCCTGCCTCACATTAATGCAGTGCAGTGCTGTTCTCTATGTAACTCTCTCTCTCTCTCTCTCTCTCTCTCTGTCTCTGTATATATATATATGTGGCAGATATATACAGTACTGTGCAAAAGTCTTTGTGGCACATGAAAGAAATCAAAGAAATGCTGTAGAGCGAAGATGCCTTCAAAAATAATGAAATTAAATGTTTCTACATTTAAAAAAATACTATAAAGAGCAGTAAACAATAATAAATAAAACAAAGTCAATATTTGGTGTGACGATCCTTCGCTTTAAAAAAAAAATAGTAGTCTCAGGTACAATGTGTGCACTTTTATAAGGAAATGAGCTGTAAGTGTTACTGAGCATCTTGCAGAAGCAGCCACAGTTCTTCTGGAGACTTTGACTGTCACACTTGCTTCTTATTTTTGCAGCAAAACCCAGCAGCCTTCATTATGTTTTTTTGTCTCAAAAGTGTCTCTTATGTAATATGCTGCTTTCTTTACTGACATACAAACATTTTTCTGTAACATTTAATTTTGTGCTGGAAAAATAAAGTTTGGAAATCTAAAATGTTTTTGTACTGAATTAATAATGTAGAAGTCATAAAATAAAAATCTATAACAATGTTTGTATTAAAAAAAAAATAGGGTGTCTAATACTTTTGCACAGTACTGTATATCTCAGTGTGATCATAGTGACTTTAACTGTGGCATGTTTTTTGGTGCCAGAAAAACCAGTTGAGTATTTCAGAAACTGCTGATCTCGTGGGATTTTTATGCATGACAGACTCTAGAGTTCATACAGAATGTTTAAAAAAAACAAAAAACATCCAGTGAGTAATAGTTCTGCAGGCAGAAGGCTTTGTTGATTAGAGAGGTCAGAGGAGAATGGCTAGACTGGCAGAGCTGACAGGACAGAAACTCCAATAACCACTCCAATAACAGGTCAAACCTTGAGGCAGATGTGCTATAACAGCAGAAGACCACATCTGGTTCCACTTCTGTCAGCCAATAACAGGAAACTGAAGATTGAAAAGAGAATCTTAAATTGTCCAGTTTCTTATCTCAGAGATAAGTAATAACAGTCAGGTTTTGCTGCTAGCTCCTAAAAACAAGCTTTGATGGAGGTAATAGCATGAAAGTTGAAGCTCTGGGAGCTGATCTGTTGGAGCCAAGTATACAGATGTGGAGGTGAGCAAGCTGGATAGCCTAAAGGACTAAAGTGCTGCTGCATCACTGTCTTTGGGCTGAGATGAAGCAAAGGCTAAATCTTGCTGGTGCCACTATCAGCAGGGAATCAAATGGCATTGTGGGTAAAGTAGGAAACTGTTCACCAAAGATGAAATAGACCAACATGTCAATGAAAAAATGTTAAACTGAAAAAATGCCATTGCAGATTACATATTATTAATAATAAAGTGCTTTGGATCTGACAACCTGACTATGAATTATGTATAATATATATATATATATATATATCTATATATATCTATATATATATATCTATATATCTATATATATATATATATATATATATATATATATATATATATATATATATATATATATATATTGCATTCAGGAAAACTCCTGGAACACTCATACAAGTTTGCCTCATGTAGTCACCTTTTGCACTAATCATTATTATATTGCATATGTTTATTTGTTAGCTGACCTTCAATCATCTGATCTGCTCTTTCAAATGTGAGCATGTTTTAAGAGAAAACATTACGAAGCATGTTTTTGGAAAATCGACTTTTCTGCTGATGTACACCAGACTTTGAGCCCTCAGATCAGGTCAAGGGTTGCTTGAACACCACAAGAACAACACACCAGCTGTTGGTGGAGTGATAACAGCACTGGTGAGGCCTGATATTTAGACCGGTGTAATTTTGTAGTCTCTGCTCATCCACGCTGGTGATGCAGATGTATAAATGTGACTAAGACATTTGAGATGGCTGCATAAAAAAGAGGCATGAAAATGTGTTGGCTTTCAAAATTCCTTTATATATACAGTAGAATCCAACAATAACATGCATTCTCGGTTAATTCATTCTTTGTCATAAATGTACTTTATATTTGTGTACAAAAAAAATGTACAAATGGTTGAGTAGTGTACCAATAATTAGTGCTGCTAAAAATAAAAACACTTATACTCTAATACTAGGAAGACCAAAGTACTGATTGTAAAATAGATTTCGTAGAATAGATATTAAACTTTACGATCTATATTAATATATTGAAAAATATTGATCTTAAAATTGCCCAGCAGTGTTTTTCTCCAGCAGGCGGTGACAGTGAGTCATATTTAGCAAAACCGAGGCTGAAAGAAGGACAAGCGATGATGGATGTAAAGTGAGTGAGTGCTTCCAACTGATGATATATATTTAATCTGTACATACTGTAGAATCTGTGTATCCTATACAAACTGCAAAGGCATTTCATATCTTCTGGTTATGTTTGTGAATATATACACAAAAGTACACATGGT